>NW_004955540.1:993555-1011884 GCF_000276665.1 Chinchilla lanigera | reverse complement strand
AAAAAAAAAAAACTAAAAAAGATTAAGCTGAAGTATGTGTTAGTGGAATATTACTGCTAGGTGTTAGAGGAACAGAATTCAACAAATCAGAAACAGTATGCCCATGAAAGAAGAAAGTTACCCCTAAAATATGATATTTAAAGAAATTATATGAACATATAAAACTTAAGAAAAAAGGCTGATCAAATTTTACCACCTTAAAATTAAAAACACAAGCCCTAATCTTCAAAAGATACCAAAATGAGAGTGAAAAAGATGATCTACAAGAAAGAAGAAATTTGTGATATATAATTAGCAGACAGATTGTGTCCAAAATGCAGTATATAAAAAGCTTCTATCTCTTCAAAAGAAAGGAACATTCTTAAAATAGGGAGAAAAGATACAGAAAGAAATTTGTCAGAGGTAGAAACAAAATTACTATGAACATAGGGAACATTGTTCCACTGAGGGCCTAAAGACAATGAAAATTCAAATCACTCAGCTCATACTTCAGTCTCAGTTGGTAAAGTTATGCAGCCGGTTTATGTGACTTGGTAATGAAGATCCAGACTGAAGAGAAAGCGGTAGATATTCATACAGTCACTTTGAACAAAATGTGAAACTGGCAGTAAACTTGAGCATGTTCCTGCATGCCATGAGCAGCTCTTTTCTTTAGCACAAATCCTGGATAAACTTGAAATGTGTACCCTGCATCACATGTATCCTGCTGGAGAGCGGAAGTAGGACATTCACTGCTAGCAAAATGCTAACAAAGACTGAATGTTAGGCCCTGCTGGATGACTGAAGAGTGAACTATTTTTGATATGGAATAGTGAGCACAGGAAACCAGAATTCATCCTCATCAACAGGAATGACTCTCAAGCAAAAAAATTTGAGTAAAAAAAGCATATATGAGTATCCTGTCTGCATAAGGGTCAGAGTCATTCAAAAATAAATAGGCGACATAAATATGTAGTAAAATTACTGAGAAAAGTAAAGATGTTCATAATTTGTGTTAATTTTTTCAGGGAGGAAAACAGATATGTATCAATAGGTTGATGGGTATTGGATATTCAGGTGATGATGATGAAGATAATTATTATTTTAAGCAATGTAAATATACATTCATTATTTGATATGTTTTAAATTTAAAATTTCATTTCTCCCAAAGAACAGGAAGTTAGAGAACACAGCAGTAAGTTCAATAATGAAGTGGCAGTTTGAGGCATTAATGTTAATCAACCAAACAAAAAAAAGCATGCATGGTGCTGGGTAACTTAGTGCTGTGCAAATTCCACTGTAGTTGCTGTTTCCCACCTAGTTACCAAATCCTTTTTTTCGTCCAGTCATCCCAGTCAGCCTTGTCATGCATCCCAGGTGAAAGACAACAATGCTTCAGTGGTAGCCAAGGGAGAATCAGACTCTCCATTCCGCTTCTAACCGTCCCTTATGATCGTTTTTTCACTGGTTACAATGTATCTTTTTAATGATCTGTGTACAGTTCAGGAGAACTCCGGCTAAAGCATCATTCCACCCCAGATATGTGATCACAGTTTCATTTACTCTAATGATCAAAGACTTTGATGTACCTGTTGGGAACATAGGTTTGACTCTGGATTCAATGTTAGTAAGCTGAATTATATGGGGGAGTTTATTAGATTATATAAACTAGACCTCTCATCAATAAATGGGAATAATAATTCTAAGCTCATAAGAGAGTTGTAAGAAAGCATAGAAAACCACACAGAGCATTTGTTATCTACCACACCTAAGCAGCAGTCTAAAGAACCTGCCCCAACCAGTCTACCTTATCTATCCATCATCTATCTATCTATCTATCTATCTATCTATCTATCTATCTCTCTATCATCGAATTTCATTAAAGCTTTTTTTATACTTTTGACTGACTGAACTTCATACTATAGATTGAGTTTCTATATGGTTTACCAAAATATGTGTGTTTGTGTAAGGCTATGTGTATATTCACAAAACTAAATATAATACATAGTAATAACAACTTTCTACTTTGCACATTCTGCTACAATTCTTTATTTCTCAATTGTTTTTACAAGGACTATATTACAGCACATATTGCAGGGAATCCTCAATCCTGTAGTTGGAAATTACTTGCAGTCCAGTCTTTGTTATCTTTCACTACTCTATAGTCTGTGTTAAAGTTCACTGCATTTCAGAGAGTTCTGCTTGTCTTCAATATCCTCCACCCCATGGTGGCTGCTGGGCACTAGTCCCCAGGAAATGGCATCAGTGTCCACCCTGATTTATGGCGCCTACTCTTCTTCCTCCAGCAAAGCACTTTTATTTCTTTACAGTGACCTCTGTGTAGCACCTTGGAAGGTCATCTTAGAGTTATAGCCATTTCTTTGCTCAAAAAGAAAACCTAAGAGATATGCCTTTTGAAGAGATTCCCAAAATCAATGTTTTACCATTAAAAACAGGATTTTTACCCTTACGCACTTTATACTAATGTTAGTGGAATAAAAACAAGTCCAACTGAGAATGGCCTAAGAATCATTTCCTTTTGCAACAAGGGGGAAAGATAAAAATTTGTTTAAAATCTACAAGCTGTTCATTCGCTTGTCTCCCCTGTGCTCCCAGGGTCTGGTATGTCTTCAGAGACAGCTATTTAGTAGTGTTGTTTGAATGAATTACTCCATTAATGCATGAGTCAAGCTGACACTATGTCAGTGGCAAAGGAAACTTCTTGTTCTAAGCATGGTTTATCTTGGAAAGTCCCAATTCATATTCAAAAACATGAACGCAGGAATTTTTGTCAAGATAATTTTTGAAATAAACCTCTTATTTTAGAATGTTTTTGATTTAAGGAAATTTGCAAAGATGGTCCAGAGAGCTGCTCTACACCTGCCGTTGAGGCTCCTCACTGCTACCCTCTTACATTTCCGTGGCACCTTTGTCACTACCAATGAATCGATACTGATGCACTGCCCTTCTCTAAACCCAGCACTCTGGATGCAGTGGGTTCACAGCTGACTGCTCCACAGTCCTACCAAAGGGCTCCTCTCACTAAGTGACAGAGTTCTCTAGGTTCTCATTTCACTGGCCACTGCAAGTTCTGTGCCGTACTTTACTGGAGGAACATGAAAAGGGAAGCTTGTAAAGCTTGTGGAAGGATGAAAGTACAAACATATTTTGATTGAGAACGGTAGACGAATGTTACTAGTCACCTAAGTAAGTACCTCATTTTTATAGTTCAGTTATTCAAAACTGTTTACCAACTTTCATCTTAACAGCAGAGGTAGAAGTAACAGGGATTTTGTTGAGGTCCCATTTTTAAAATACCTTGTCTAGGACTGCACAGATAGAAAATAGCCAGCTAAAATCTAAACCCCAAACATTTGATAATACTCGGATAAAAGTATTTTTCCCAGTGAGCTGCAAATATTTCCTGCCTTTACACCTTATGTTTTTTCCTGTCACATTGATCCAGGCCAAGGAAATTCAAGGTCAGCAAAGTTTTGTGTAAAAATCCAGCTAGTAAAAATTCAATGTCATGTACCCTGTATGACCCTATATGTACCCTGTATGATCTCAGTGAAGATTACTCAATTTTACTATTGTGGAGCAATAGTCGTACAAAATGCATAAGTAAATAGGTGTGGCTGTGCTATAATAAAGCTTTATTAATAAAAGTAAGAAATGATCTGGATTTGGGGCCAGGTCACACTTTACCAACAGCAGCACTAGAAACTGGAGGAAGCAATACAAAAATCTGTGGCTGACATTACGTTTGTGCGTGCGTGTGTGTTTGCGTGCGCGTGTGTGTGCACGCACGTGGTTTGAGATGTAATCAACTTAAAGTTCATTGATTTACTCATCTTTGACTCATCTATTTTTCAGTGTGCTTCTATGATTTCACCATAAAAAGAATCTTTATTCTTTATCGATTACCTAATAGCATTCTGTGACCGCTGTAGCTTACAAGCATCTCTGGCTCACCGGGATTTCTTTTCTAACTCTTAAGAAGGAAAGCATATGCAGGTCAAATTATCTTGAGGTCATATGTGAGGACCAGGGACACAGGACCCAGAGCCAGGGTTAATTGAAACTGTGAAGGGTTAGGAAGGAATATGCTCAATATTTTAAAAAAGATGGGTTATAACAGTTCAGCAGTTCCCCAGCACTTGTAGTCTGGCAACTGTAGAGGCTTGGTCTAAACTCACAATGTTTTTACCTAAAAATGCCTCTCATGCTTTTGCTAGTATATTCCATTAACACTTTGGAAAAAAGAAGCTTGTAATCTTTCATTTTTTTTAATAGTATATGATAAAACTTCTGTGTAGTACTTATCACATGCATAGTATCAACAACAGACTGAAAAGCCAAAAACATGTTCTACAGGGAATTATGGAGATGTTTTCAGGGCTATATTTGTAAAATTATTTTCTTCTCTTACATAATCATAATAAAGCAATTGGATTAAAACCTTAAATATGTGAACATATATATGTGTGAACATATATTTATATATTTTTATATCTCTGAGCAAACGCTGATCTATTCAAAAGGAGTTTGACAGGGAACCAAATTGGTGAGGTGTGAAAGCAAAGGAGATATTTCAGTGATCTCCCACACTTAGGAGGAAATTCTAACAAACAAGTGTCTCCATAATGATTAAAGAACAGGTCAATAATTTGTTTTTACAGAGTTTCCTTGGGACATTTAGGGATGTGTTTATACTCCTCTGTGCATTCTGACTCTTGTTCAGTCAAGAATTTGAGTTCCATTGCAAATCTGACTCTCCTCCTTTGGTCTAATCAAATGTACTTAGACAAAGAACTGTGTATTATAAATACAGCTGCTCACCCCTTTCTCTTGCCCCACAAGAATATCCTGTAGCAACTGGAAATTAATCTCAGAAAAAGTGAGAATGTTTTGTAGGCTGAGCACATAATGCACTGTGCCTGCATATTTGTATTATCCCATCTTTTTTTTTTTCTCCGGTACCGGGAACCGAACTCACGACCTTGCGCTTGCCAGGCAGGCACTTTGCCGCTGAGCTAAATCCCCAGCCCCTATCCCATCTTATTCTATCCATTCTCTGCTGTTTTGTCAAGAGGGGTACAGACTGTGATCTCATGACCAATTTCAATCCATTTCCTTGAGACAGGTAGCTCACTTCATGAATGTTAAGGTTGCAGGAACTGCATAATGTGGGTTGATTCTCTCTTTCTCCTTTCTCTCTTTCTCTTCCTTCCTTCCTGCCTTCCTTCCTACCTTCCTTTCCTGTTTCTGGGATTACAGGTGTGTGCCACCATGCCTGATTGTGGATTGATTCTTAAATTCAGAGTGATTGCTACTTCCTTAATCTCTCCAATAAACCCCTGCTGAGTTACATGGCTGGGTGTCTTCCTATATGAATATTGACTTCCAAATGATCTCTATTTACATTTGCTTTAGTTTGACAGAAAAATTAGCCTGTTTATTTAGGTGCAAAAAAGCCTCAAGATCGTCAAGGAATCTGTGATATTGTGGGAGATGTGACAGAGATATTTTCTTTCTCTTTCCACTCTACAGAAGCATAAACCGCATACCTTTTCCAAGTAAATGAATACAATAAAAATGACCACATTTCATAGGCACACAATTCAGTGGTCTAATCCAACAGATTCCTTTCTTGTTAAAAGTAAGAAATAAATTATATTAAACTGTGTTTGCATGTGCTCTCTTCTCCATAATATATAGACTTTGTTGTGTATTGCCTTGTTGTTTAAATAAGTTCTTCCAGAAGAATACAAAATTACTAAAAAATAAGCCATGAAATTGATTTTATATTAAAAAGAGGAAAAAAATCAAAACTATTGGACCCACTCAAAACTATTCAGAACCCTTTTTAAAAAAAAATCTGCTTGGGAAATTCCCCTACAATACTATTCCACCCCCACAAGTTCTCAGCAAATGAGGAGCCTTGGAAATTAACTTCATTGCATTTTGGTTGTTCACCTTCACTGCTTGAACAACAAATCTGGTCCCTGCTGTTTCTTGCTATGATTCCCCCTATACTGTGCATAAATTCACTTATTACTTGCATAAAGATGTGTTGAAAATTTATTATGCACCGAAAACTATGGTAAGTCCTCAAGATACAATGGTAAGCAAAACAAGCCTAATTCCTCCAGTGCTGGTACTCACAGGCTAATGAAGGGAGCATCCTCCCTCCAGAACAACATCCCTACCAGCAAAGGATGGGCTTCATATCCACATATTAGCCCCCTGAAGCATTTAGTTAAATGACTCAAAGTACTTCCCATCTTTGGAGGAAAAGAACACATGCAAGTTTTAGAAAACTCCAAAACATATTCAGCATATTCACTTATGTGAATAAGTAAATTTGTGTTTTTGAATTTGCATGTGTTTGTAGGTGGGTGTTTGTATGTGGGTACAGTGTGAATAACAAGAAGAGTTGCAAAAGTAATGTTTGTTAAGGGCCCAATGTGTGTGGGGCATTATATTATACATTTATTTACATTCCATCTAATGTGATTCTGGTTACGTTATCAATGCTGACCAAAAGGACAGGCAGATTTCCCTCTTTCACTTTTGCACATAATTGTAAAGTCAACAGTTTAATTTTCTGTATCAACCAAAGAAATAACATTACAGAAATTCTCAAAAGTATTTACAAACATAAATTTTATTCTTTCTTTTTTTTTTTTTGTCTTTTTCAGACAGGATTTCACTATGCAGTTCAGGCTGAACTTGAACTCACTTTGTGCCCCAGGCTGGCCTCAAACTCACAGTTCCTCCTGCTTCAGCCTACCAGAGTGCTGGGACTATAGGCCTGCCCTACCATACCTGGTTAAATTGGACTCTTTTTTGTCAAACAAAGGCAACAATAAAATTTAAGGGTTGTGACATCAACCCCTGGAGTTACACTTGCAGCTCATATCTGAAAATTCTAAAGTCACAAGGTTCAAATTTTTTTCTAGAGAATAGGTGAAATACTAGAACTGATTTGTTTACAATTTTGTGTAATCCCCTTTGTCTGTGGGAGGACCCTGGGATTTGCTTCTAAAACAAACCCTGTGGCGCATAGCATGGGACAGCACTCTACTGTGTCCCCCACTTTGGCAGGCGAAGAGCTCTGCAAACTCCTCCCTGGCGTGGAAAACTAAGGGGCCTTGTTGAGAAAACCTACAAGTCAGGCCTTGGGATCCAAGGAAAGTCCCCTGCTGATAGCCAGCAAGAAGTTGCAGACATCTCCGCCCAGCACAGACTTGGGGCCAACAGTGTGAGGACTCAGCATGGGCTCCTCGGCCTCCCTCACCTGCACCCTCAGCCAGAGGGCACTTCCGTCATGGCCTTAGGGAGACCCGGGCCAGCCGCGCCAAGATGGCTGCTCACAGAAGCCACTGGACCATCAGCATAGTTTTTTACCTTTGAATTTGTGATGATTTTTACCCAGCAATAGAGAGCTAACACAATTATCTACTGTGAAGCTAAATGTATTTCTCTTTGAGGACAGGTCAGATCTTCCAGAGTAAAAAGCTTTCTGTGGATAATTAACTTGTCTTTTGCCTTACATAGTGGTTTAGTACCTTGATTCCATTTATAGAAACTCCCCTTAGCAATAGATTTGACTATCTTTGTTTTCAATGCCAAAACTGTGAGTTCTTGAGTAGTATTTCCAGGGTGTGGCTTGTCTGTCAATCAAAACACCTTTTTTCCATTGCCGTAGATCTTATGCCCCCAAATTCTGAAAACTCTCCCAACATGTTGATTTTTGACTACAGTGAAACTTATTGGCTTGAAGGAAATATTGTTTCCAACAACAACAGTGTGGCCACTATTAGCAGAAATTACTGAGAATCCCGAGGAAATGATTTCTAAGGGCAAACCCCATCCCATCCCAGGATGTTCTTTTGCATCTAATTGGAAGACAGCCTCCCATTCGCCAGCTTTTTTCATCCTGTCTTGTAGGGTGCATCTCTTCTGCCTTCTGATACTTTTTTCTGGTTGCAAAGTTCTTCTGAGTTTTTGAAGCAATGAAAAGATTCAGCTGAATTATCATTATTATTTGATATACAGTGTCAAAAAGCTACAAAGAGAGAAAAGTACAGGATAGAAGAAAAAGGAACACTCCTAGGACCGGTTCCTCAGAAGGGACCATCTCATTATGGATGGCCTTCTGTTACCAGTGACCATGACCTAGACATCTCTGTGTCTCTGGTTCAGGGCAAGATAACTGGCCTTAGGACACAGTCCAGCATTTCCTTAATGCTGGTCAGACACTGTAAGATATGTGCAGAATAAGAGTCAGAGTCTTTTCCAATATGCTATGTTGATTCTGGGTTTCTAGGAACTGGTCTGAGAATTGAGATAGGTTCCATGAAAGATATAACCCTTGACCCGTGTTCCTGGTTCCAAGTAGCAATTAGAAAGACAGAGGTATTGAGAGACTATGTAAAGTGAAAATAAGTACTCATAAAGCAACAGAATGGCAGCAGATGAGAATGGTCAAGGAGTTTAGGGAGAAGATGAAGGTAGATGAAGACAGGTGGGAGGGAGCCTGCCTTATTCAAATGTAATGTCAGTGTAAAGCATAAAAGTAAGATTATGTTAGACTTAATGAGAGGAAACTTTAAACACCTTAGAACACTTCAATGATAATTATGAGTTTGATGTGAAGTAAATCCAGCCTTAAATTTTACTTTTGCATGGCATTACTGAGTTACTTAAGAGTTATTCCTTCACTTTCACTCAGTGGCATATTTTAGAAGAAGGCAGAAATGTCAGTTTGCTTGACACCCCCACACACTTAGGAAAGAGATAATATCTTCTTTTATTTTTTGAAAGAGCTTGAGAGACTGAGAGGGAAATTGGAAATAAAATAAAATGTAAGATGTAATGATCAACTCCTGACTCACCATGTACTAGCTGCTTCTAAAGAAAACCAATCAGTCTGCAAGTCTCAGTACCCTCATCTGAGGGACAGAATTAATGACAGCTATGCAGTCATATTCAAAAGGCAGCTGTGAAAGCCAATAATGACACCAAATATAAGAGTGCTGTGCAAAGGGCAAAGCTAAACAAAATGGATTTGTTATTCCTAGGCTCTTCAGGAAAGTGATGCTACTATAAATATGTTTCTAGAAAATTGGTGTGCTATGGGAAATGAGACCAACTCTAGTTCCATAAATTGTCACGAAAATTCTATTTATAAGTTAAAATGTTGGAAGGTAAATAATTAAATAAAAGAGTTACTTAGATGAAAATCCATTTAGTCATACACTAAACTACTGACTGCATAACCAAAATAATTGGGTAGAAGAATTTCAAATTGAGAGGGAAATTAGTATTATTAGATGAACAAGTTGTATGAAACACTGCTTTGATTGAGCATGTATGTACAGGTGTATGTGCGTGTATGAGTGCACGTGGATGTGCAGGTATACAAAGATACACAGTTACAAGTAAATCAAACAAGAAGGTAATTTTCAAGATTATTTTTCTTATTTACTTACCTCACTTTCAAGGGCACTGTATAAATGTTAAGTACAAGAACACATCCTTTTGGTAATGCCAAGCCCATGTCCTAGCTTCAGGAGGGCTGGGAAAGAGCAACTGTCATTTTCTACTTCTATCAGAGCATTTTTTTTTTCCAGAAGAGAAAAGGAAGAGGATAACTCCCATGTGAGCAATCTGTCCTGTGCCACAAAATATAGTAATTGTGCAATGAACTCTCATCCCTTTAAGGAAGGAAGCCCTTGTTAGTAGCTACTCCCTAGTGTGGAAGAGCCCTAAGCAAGGCAGTGCAATTTCCTTTCCTCCCTGGGACTGATTGCCTGTGGTCTAAACTGACTCTCTAGAGAATGAAGCAGAAAGACTACTGAGAGAGCCATCTCTGGGTTTGTGTGGCCAACTCTCACCCCTCAGTTATTCCGTGATTGGGGCACCTGGCTTGTTTGATTCCTGGTCAATGCAGAGCGACTACCCTGAGGGTCCATACCAGTTCTGAAACGTCACTGCTGCTCTGAGTCTGCATCTCTCATCCAGGCCACAGACATGTATTCCTGCAACTTTTGTTGATTCAGAGGACAGGAAGTGACTGAGCCAGGTAGAAAAAGCAAAGTTATAATGTGCTGAGTTACATGCTAGGGTTTATTAGCAAGGTTATATATCACAGCAACCTGGTCAGGTTAAAAATTACAATTTATTTTTCCTCTAATAATCCTGCCTGTTTCTCAGTTTTTTCTTAAAGGGTATTTTCTTAAAATTCATAAGAGCAGATGCCTATTTTATTTGTCCTATTGAATGAGTAATTGAATGCCCAAAATACTTCTTTAAAGTATATAAGAGAGAAAGAGAGTATGAGGAGGAAGGGAATGGTCAGGGGAGGAAAAGGATAAGTTTGGAAAGGAAGGGAAGGGAAGGGAAGGGAAGGCAAGGGTAAGGAAGGAAATGAAAGAAAAGGAAAGGAAAGGAAAGGAAAGGAAAGGCAAGGCAAGGCAAGGCAAGGCAAGGCAAGGCAAGGCAAGGCAAGGAGAGGAGAGGAGAAATCTTTCAAGGTTTTCTGAATCATGCAAGCTCTTCTCCTTTAATGAAAGAGAGAGAGAGAAAGAAACAGGGAGAGAGACAGAAAGAGGCAGAAAGGAAGAAAAGAACAGAAGAGGAGCTTTTACGAAAGTAAAGATTCAACAGTTTCTTCAGCAGAAATGGATGATGAATTCAGACAAAATTGGCTCCATTGTTCCATATATTTCACATAGGTCTGATGTCAGATTCCCCTCCTTTTGGACAAGCACTATAGTAGAAGCTGAGGGGGAGACTAGTGGTTGTATTTAATTACGTTCAAAGAAAGTTAGAGAACACTCAACAGATGTCAGGCTTGCAGCTGGCATCCAGTAACAATGCCACTCTGCTATCTTGCTTTCCACATTATTGCACCAAAACAGGGCCCCTAAAATGCCCAGCAGACACATTGGCTGAGTGAGAAAAGATAACAAATCTTAAGGAAACATGTTGTCTATTATTCCTCGTGATGAGAACTGCTGAGTGTACACTGAGCAGCTCTTTGGCTGATACTGGGACATGGAGGGTCTTAATGCATCCCACACGAGGATGTCATTTGCAATCTGCAGCAACAAAAGAGATGCAAGCCTTGGAAGGTAGACCTCATTCCCTGATACTGTATGTTCCAGAGAGGACAAATAACAACCACACTGCTCTCCCAAGCCCCTTAGGCATTCAAAGGAAGTCTGCTGACTGCAATTAGGATACCCCAGCTTTTAAAAGCAAACCCTCTCAGCAGGCCATAGGACTCTACCACAGGCGAGATAATGTGGGTATGTTTCAGATTTACCATGGAGGCAGGCTCACTGAAGGGGATGACAAGCAGGGAAACCCTAATGACTGAAAATTCACAACAGTTCCCGGGGGTCTCCCTGGTGCCTCCCAGACAGAATAGGCTGTTTCACATTTTCTAGAAGGAAAAATGATCCCAGTCCTATTAAATAGGCCCACCTAAGAGGTCGCCTGTACACCATTCCCCTCCAAGCCAGATTTGCATCTGCAGGCTTCTCTAAAGAGAGTGTGCTTTGTAGGATCAAGGCATAAGTTCCAGAGTCCATGTCCTGGGTTCCCCTCAGCAGTTGGACAGCAGAGGACATGCCTCAGTTTCCTTCTGCTTGATAGGGCAATGCCATGGGGCAGCCTGTGTCTCAAAGTGAATCAAAAGCAGAAATGGAATCTTAGATGTGGCAGTTGTAACACATGCACCATGACACCCACTTTCCCCCTTTTCCTGTCTCCCTTCTCTGTATCCCCAGCTTGGTTCCTGAGAGTGCACTCCAAGTAAGCCACATATACAAAAGTACTTATCTCAGGCTTTACTTTTAGTAAACCAAACTTAGGAATATAGCTAGAAGATTTCAGAAAACCCTTCAGTGATCCCTCTTATACACCTGGAAGAGTGCCACATTTCTATTTTTTCCCCCTTAGAGTAAGTAAAAAAAAAAAAAAAAAAAAAACTCAGGGTAACATCTGTGATTATTCCTATCATGGCCATAAATTGACTTTGGTATTCATGTACAATTTTCATTGTCTACAATATATCACTTATATAATATTCTTTACAATTTCACTTTATAAACATTACTATCTGGACTTCCTTCAACATAAATCCATCCCTTAGCAAACATATATTTTTCTCATACACCTTCTTTACATAACTTTGAATTCCATAAATGTTTTATTTTCCCAAAAATACAAGGGGATTCTTGCTCTCAAATCCCCCAGCAGTTGATCTCATCAACCTAACCAAGCAGTGCCTAGAAGAGTGACTGAACAGTGAAGGAATCTCCCCTACAGATCAATCAATTGATGAGGATCACAACTGGATGGCATTATTGGGAGGTGATGGAAACAGGAGTGAGTTCTGGGTGGAGGAATAGATCGTGAGTGCCTGACCTTCAGTGCCATATCTGGTCATTGGCCCTTGCTTTTCTGCCCCCTCCCCCCATCACTTGGCTCCCTGGCTGCCCTGAAATGAGCACCATGTCCTCCCGCTATAATTTTTCTGCCTTGGAGCCAACAGACCATGGACTAGCACCTCTGAAAGCTTTAAATGGGGTATGTAAAGTATTTTGCCCCAATAATAGTTACTAATAGAACAGTGGGGTTCTACTTTTCCAAGTTCTCTTAATCTTTTGCGAGAATCTCTGTTAAAAAGACACAATTGACAAAGGAAACAATCAACAGAATGAAGAGACAACATACAGAATAAGAAAAAATTTGGCCAGGTTTTCCTCAAAGAACTAATATCTAGAGTATAACAAGAACTGAAAAAAGAATCAAACCACTTAAAATAAAAGACCATATAAAAATGGGCAAGTGAAATGAATGGCTGTTTCCCAAAAGAAGAAGTAAAAGTTGGCAAAAGTTCATCTTTGGCCATTAGAGAAATGCAAATTAAACAATACTAAAATCTTATACCAAAAAGAATGGCAGTCAAGAGGTCAAATAATAACAAATACTGGCATAGCTGCAGTGAAAAAGGAGCACTTCCATATTAGAGGTGGGAATATAAACTAGTATAAGCATTATGAAAATCAGTAAGGAGATTTCTCAAAAACTAAAAATAGAAATTCTATTTGATACAGCTATTCCCCTTCTAGGTATCATCCCCAAAGAACCAATGACATCATATTACATCAATACATGCATAGCAATATTTATAACAGCACAATCAGAATGGCTAAATTTCTGGAAGCAGCTTATGTGTCACACGAAAGCACAGAGAATGTAGCCTCTATACATGATGGAATACTACTCAGCAATAAAGAAGATAAATTTGAGACATTTGTAAGAGAATGGATGTGCTTGGAAAACATGATGTTAAGCGAAATAAATCAAAGACAAAAATTTAAATACCATACAGTTTCTTTCATTTGAGTAATGTAAAGTATAAATAAAGTGCAAAATAAAGACTGATAAAAGGAAATGGGGAGACAGATCTTCTGCAAATGGGAAAGGGTCCAAAAGACTGAAGTGAGGGAGTAAGGGAGGCAAAGGGGATGGAAAAAGACTTAAAATGTGTTATATATACTAATTGCCCATAATAATAATAACAACAATGTTAATGATGATAACAATAATAGCAATACTAGTGAAAATGGGGAAAGAGGACCTAGAGACAGAGGGAAGGAGGTGAGTGGAGTGGGGAAGGGAACAAAAATAACATGTTATGTACACATAGCTACTCCCAAAGAGGAGTGTAAACATCATGTGCTGTGAACACGTACTAATAAAATGAAAAAACAAAGGTATAGAGCTTTCTAGGAATCTAACTTAATAAAACCAACACAGCTGGATATGAAATATCAAATAAATACCAATACAATCATAGTGGGGGACCTTAATATCCCCACTTTCACAAAGAGATGAATCAACTAAAAAAACTAAACAGAAACATCAGAGCTGAACCACACCTTCTAAAAACTCTTAATGGATACCTACAGAGTATTCTACCCTTCTACAACAGAATTCACACTCTTCTCAGAAGCATGTGGAAATTTTTCCAAAATAGATCACATCCTAGTCTATAAAGCCTGCTTAAATAAATACAAAAGAATTGAAATTATGTCTTGTATCCTATCATATCATAGCACTCTGCAACTGGAAATCAGTTGCAAAAGAAACCACAGACATTTCACTGAACATTAAATAACTCACTCTTGAACATTCAATGCATCAATAAAAAAAAAATCACAGTAGAAATTAAACAGTTCCTAGAATCAAATAATAATGCCAACCCAACACCCCAGAAATTCTAGGACACAATGAAAGTAGTTCTAAGAGGAAAATTTATTGCTATCAATGCATACATTAAGAAAACAGAGCAAATTCAAATAAAAAACTAAAGATGCACCTCAAGAAACAAAAGAACAAAAACAGTCCAAAGCCAAACTTAGAATAAGTAGGAATCACAGAAGATATTAATGAAAGTGAAACTAAAATAAAAATATGAAGAATCAGTGAATCAAAGAGCTGGTTCTCTCAAAAAAAAAAAAAAATCGACAAATGCTAGCCAAACATACAAAAGAAGAAAAGCAAAGACCCACATTAATGCAATTCAGAATGAAAAAAGTGAAATCAAAATGGACATTGCTATACTCTGGTTTCTCTTCAGATCACACACATCTTTTGCCTTTAAAAATGGACATTGCTAAAATCCAGATCATTAACAATGACTATGAAGAACTGAACTTCAACAACCTGGAGAATCTTGAAGAAATGGATAAATTCCTAGGCACATACAGATTACTGAAACACAATCAAGAAGACACAAAAATGCTAAAAAAAAATCCTCTAACAGGAAGTGAAATTGAAGCAGTAATAAAAACTCTACCAACTAAGAAAGCATAGGACCTGATCAATTCTACAAGAAATTCAGAAAAGACCTAACACCAATATTCCTCAAATTTAAATTCTGTAATGAAATTGAAAGGAAAGGAGCACTGCCAAGCTCATTCCTGAAAGATAGCATTACCCTGATTCCAAAACTAAACCAGGACCCAACTACAAAAAAGAGCAACAGGCCAATCACTTTAATGAACATAGATGTAAAAATCCTCAACCAGCTACTGGCAAACAGAAGGCTGCAACTTATCAAAAAGATCATGCATCTTGAACAAGTAAGTTTCATCCCAGAGAAACAAGGATGGTTATACTTCCAAAAATAATATGCAGATTTAATAAAACTCCAATCAGAATATCAACAACAATCCTCACAGAGCTAGAGAAAACAATCCTAAAATTTACATGATACTAGAGGAAACCCAGAATAGCAAAAATAATCCTGGGCACCAAGATCAAAGTAGGAGCCATCAACATCTTGGGTTTCAAGTTATATTACAAAGCTACAATGAGAAACCCAACACACAAACAGACATGAGGATCAGTGGCACAGAATAGAGGCTGCAGAACAAACTCCAGGCATATTCACCTACTTGACCTTTGACAAGGGGACCAAAATCATAAGCTGGAGAAAAGATAGTCTCTTTAGCAAATGTCTCTGGGACAACTGGCTATTCACATGCACAACATGAAGCTAGACCCTTATCTCTCATCAGCTTCTATATTAAAATCAAGTGGATCTAAGTTCCAATGTTAAAACAGAAACACTCTTCTAGAGGGTAAATAGGTAAAATTCTTGCAGATATATTCACAGACAAGGACTTTCTGAACAGAATACCATTTGCAGAAGAAATAACATTAAAAATCAACAAAAGGGATTATATTCAATCCAAAAGCTTCTGCACAACAAAGGAAACACCAACAGAGTGAAGAGAAAACTTACAGAATGGGAAGAAAATGTTGCCAGCTACAATTCCAGTAGAGGATTAATATCTAGAATATACAAAAAAAATTAAGTAGACTCCCAATAAAAGAGCTAACCAAAAAATGGGCAACTTAATTGAATAGATTTCTCAGAAGAAAGAGTACAAATACCCATATATACATGAAAAGATGTTCAACAGCTCTGGTCACTTAGAGAAATGACAAGAATTAACACCATACTGAGATCCTGTATTTCTGCAGAGAAATAGATATCACCAAGGAATCAAATAATAGAAAATATTGATAAGACTGCTTGGAAAAAAACAACTTCTATACTCTTGGTGGAAATCTAAACTAGTAAAATCACTATGGAGAGCTCTCAAAAAAACTAAAACTAGAAATTCCATTTGACCTAATTATTCCCCTTCAAGGCATCTTCTGGAAGAGTAAAGACGTCATCTTACAGTGATGCTCACACATTCGTGCTTACAGCAGCCTAACTTCTAAGAGCTAACCCTTGGAAGTGGCCTCTGTGTCCATCAGCAGATGAACAGATGAAGAGAATGTGACATTAGGCACAATGGAGCACTACGGTTCCATAGGTAATGATGAGTTTGAATCCTTTGTGGGAAAATGGATGCACCTTGAGACCATAATGTTAAGCAAAACAAATCAGATACTCTAGTTTAATATCTCATTATTTCTCTTATATTAGAAACCCAAATTATAAGTAAACAAAAGGATTAGAAGTAGATAATAGGAAGTACGGAGATACAGCTTTCTCAGATAGGAGGGGAATGCAGAGATGGAGGGAGAGGCAAGGGGCAGGAATAGGAGGCAAAGGGCATGGAAAGGGGAAGTAAGGCTGCACTATCCATGCAGCAGCTCCACACAGGGAAAGGAGACTGGCTCAGCAAGCATGTACTAATAAAAAAGATGTGTGTGTGTACCAACTACCCACAATGAATGCATCCATAGTGTTACACAAATGTTTACTTATAACCCCCAAAGTATAGGGGCTGGGGATTTAGCTCAGGAGCACAGCACCTGCCTGGCAAGTGCAAGATCGTGAGTTCAATTTCCGGTACCAGAAAAAAAACCCAGAAAACCAAAAACCCCCAAAGTATCCAGCTTTCACCACCAAACTGAACAACTTCAGAGAAAGAACTGCTATTTCCTGCCTTTGTGCTTTCAATTCTGTCCCACCACCTGACATATAAGATATGTCTACACTGCTTTGCTTGCATGGTTAAATACACAAGTATACAAAGAATGACATATCCGTGATGTATTGTCAGAGGCAGACAGATGGTTCTGCTATTTCCTCTCCCTAGCCAGCTAAAGGAAAGTACGAGAAACATGCTTCCCATGTTCTGGAAGACAATGCTTTTTCTTGAGGATAGGTGAAAGATAAAATATTACACGTCGCCAGACAGGATGCTTGTTGAAACTTTGATATGTCATCCTTTTATAGCACACATGCTTGAAGCATGACTATTACATTCTGACAGCATAGGGCTGGGGATATAGCTCAGCAGCACAAGAGCTTGCCTAGCAAATGCAAGCTCCTGAGTTTGATTCCCAGTACCGAAATAAAAAACAGTCATACATTCTGCCAGTGTAGAGGGGGTGACAGCTAAGACACACAGTTTGGTAAGTGTTATTGGGAGACAGCAGGAAGATTTGGAACCTTAGAACACATATTGTCATTTTATCCAGGGTGACATTTCCCGAAAATGAGGTGCCCATGGATGAATAGAAAAGAGACACAAGAAAAACAAGAGAGGCAAAGTCTGGGATCAGGGGACTTCAGTCTCTCGGACTGCAGCCCTTATTACCAATCTCAGTCACCTTTGATTGAGGGAGAACCAAGGACACAGCCAGTACAAATGGGTGGATTCCAAATACTTTAGTAATTAAAGCATTATCCTTCTCCAGTTCTGCCTCTTATGCTGCTGGCAACAGCCCTGGTGGGCCTCCTACACCCAACGCTATGCTCATTCAGTTCAGCTGGGGGTTATAAGTTGACCACCAGTTATCAATCCACTACAATCACAGTCCTTACTTCCCATTAATTTTTACAATGCATGGCAAGATTAAAAAATAGAGAGCGAGTTCTCCGGGAGCAGCAGGGCTCCTGGGTCCGAGTGTGGGCCGGACTCATACCACCACGATTCCCAGCCGCGCGCACAGAGCCAGGTAGGCCCCACCCAATCCCGGAGGCCAGGACTCGAGAACAAAGACCCCGTGGACATTGCAGACTGAGTTGCTAGGAGCAGAGAGGCCCAGGGGACGGGCGGGGTGAGCAGGCCCTTGGAGCCGGCCGAGCAGGCTCTCCCAGCCCCCCGCGCCTTGCGCCCAGGCAGCGAGTTCTCCGGGAGCTGCAGTGCTCCTGGGTCCGAGTGTGGGCCGGACTCATACCACCACGATTCCCAGCCTAAAAGTGCGCACAGAGCCAGGTAGGCCCCACCCAATCCCGGAGGCCAGGACGCGAGAACAAAGACCCCGCAGACATTGCAGACTGAGTCGCTGTG
>NW_004955540.1:982081-987830 GCF_000276665.1 Chinchilla lanigera | reverse complement strand
TACCACTTTGTTTGTAACTCTGTATTGTCTGTATTGTGCTTGTGATATGTTGTAAAATGTTGTATGTCTGTTAATGTTTCCCTCCTTTTATCTTTAAAATAAAAACAAAAAAAAGAAAAAAAAGGAAAGGCAAGAGGCATCACAAAAAAAAAAATTAAAATTAGAGATCTCCTGCAATTCATATACATTCTTATCTTCAGGTGAAAGGTTTCAGTTCATTTTTGGAACAATAAACAAATCATTGCATGTCCTCAGTGCTTTCTGATCAAAGAATGTCCTTTTCCACAACACTTTCCATTCTCTATATTCTGGAAGTATCAGTCAAGTCACTAGAGATTCTTGTTTATTTATAGATATGAATGAAGATAATATTCAATTTGCAGGTATGTTTTGAGTCTGAAATTTTATATAAATATACACTTTGAAAGAGTCACATGACTGCATAAATACATGTACACATATATTATAGATATATATTTCTTTATTTGTAATTTTATTATTTTAATGTTGAATATTAGATGTGAAATTGGTTTTTATGAGCTAAAATGAAAATCCCCAAATGTAGCCTAGGTATGCAGGGCATGTATAGCCAAGAAATGGGATAGGTGGAGCTCAGAGGGTGAGTGCCTGCCTAATATGCACAAAGTTCTGTATTCAATCCTAGTACCAGCAAAAAAACAAAAAAAACAAAAAAAACAAAAGAGAAAAAAAAGGAATTGGGGTAGAATTTTCCCTTTGTGCTAAAGATCACAAATGATTACTTATTCTAATTTAAAGAACCCAAGGTAAGTAACCATTTTGATTCTTCGGATGTCTTCACAATTTGGAGAGGGAAATTTAGGCACTATGTACTTAAATGTATGAAGCAATATAAGCATATTGTTTTTTCAAATATACAGGCAATAATTGCTGTGGTAAAGATGACACAAATAGAGAGTTTTTTTTTTTCTTCTACGGAAAGTTGACTCCAGGACTGATACTTGATATCTTCCTCACTCTCACAGAATAATTCAAGTGGATTCCCAGGGTGTTGCAAAGTTTAATGCTTCTGGTTGTGATTATTTCCAGGAAAAAGAATTGTTCCTGCAGGCGAATATGCCGACCCACGGGATTATGCAACACTGCACGCTGACGGAATGGAGTACCGGTCTGCATAATGAGCAGTATGCTGTATGGGGTCTGGTGTGTCATTTGTCTGCTCCAGTTCAGTGATACAATAGGATAGGGCAAACAGCAAGCTTCTGAGAGAGATGGTATAGGGAAGCAAGCAACAGCACATCTTAGGAGGAATCCAGTCCATTCAATTTAACTCCAAGGCAAAGGGCTAGTGACAGGATGGTACTCACTCAGAATTTCTTATAAGGCAGAGATAGGGGAGTGTGCAGAAGACTTACTATGGAGGTAGGCATCTAGAGCACTTATGTGTCTAGAGTGCAGTCATCGGTAGTTATCATGGTGAGATGGAGACTGGGTAAAACTGCCTCAGGCATCAGGCCAAGTTCCTGTAATTGGCTTAAAAATAATAAAACTAAACGTGAATTTTTGAGATATGGTACCTCAATAAGTTTCCCAAACAAAAACCCAAATACATGGGAAAAACAAAGATCTGACTGCCAAATATGAGGTACAAATATGTGCCACATCTCAGAGAAAGAGCAGAGCTGATACCAAAGCTTGCGACTGAGTCCAGGATATTGATGTTACCATACTTATTTTGACCTAGAAAAAATCTCTATGAACTGGGCCCTAATCAATCAGGTAATAAGCAATGATGGTCTGGAAAAGCAGAAGTGTATGGGTGGCGAGGCAGAGAGTTCCATTCTGGATACTGCAGGATGAAAATGACAATGTCATGATTATCTTGTACAGTAACAGTGAGAGAATCATCATACCATATAAGGCATTTTCTGTGCCTAGCTAATCACTCTTTAGAATCACTTTCTTTAAGAAACTGGGCCATTAGTGTACTACATCCTGTTTTTAGGAGTAGCATTATTTTCTCTAGGGCTTTGGGACTAGATTTCTATCAGAGATTTTGCCTTGAAGGCTATAGTGATGACTTACTCCAGTTTCATGGGAGAAATTAATGTTTCTTAAATCCAGCTGCATTCCAGCTGGCAAACAGCACTGGCTATCTCAAAACCCAGCATCTGGAAGAAGGTTTGAATTGGCCATCTCCCTGCTTCTTATGTCTGAAACTTTCTTGGATAGTATGTTAGAAAATATGTTTTTGGCTGAACAAGACCAATTATTTTTTAACTACCAAATCTCTAAATTAACATGAAATAGACCAAGTAAATTAGACAAGGCAAAAAAGACATTTTAGTTGTAATTTACTAAAGTTATCTATCAGCTATAATGCTACTACTAATGAGACTAGGGAGATGTTGTTATTAAATTGCATGCTTTAACTTTGCAAAGATCAAATTGACAATTCATTTATTTGTGACCGACTCTTTGTTGGTCAGTAATTGAATGGTCTAGTCGCCTAAGACTGATTCAAATGACACTGACTCCTGGACATTATGTAGATCCTAAGCCCAGGAATTAAAAAGAAGTATTGATATTAGCGTGCTCACATTTAATCTTGACCACTATCATTTAAGAGTTTCCTTCGAGGTTTTGGTAGAAAACACTACTGCCAGAAAATGCTCAGTTTGATTCTCTAAACTGCAGTTACATTGTTAAAAAAAAAATCTTTTTGTACTTTTTGGTCTCAATCTGGTTTTTTTCATCTGCAAAATGCAGGTAGTAATGACTATTTCTAGGTTTGCTGTGATGACCGTAATGGATAATATAGAGGAAGACATGTCAGGCAGTAGCTGCTCATTATATAGCTGTTATTGTTTTATTATCTGCTAAGAAGCAGAGATCAGACTGGCACGATAGGCTGAGATCTATGAGAGTTGCTGCTTCAGCATCATGAATTTACAGTGCCTATACTGTGATAATGAGTGAAGGTCTCAGGAGTGGTGGAAGTCGGTGAGAGTGAGACGTATTCTTCTGGATACATCTGGAGCTCAGCTGTGGAAGAGTCCTGTTCCCTTTCTACCTTTTAAAGACAACCACCATAAATATCAGATAAGGATGACTGTGTCCTTTTCTCCCAGTCTCATGACACAAATCTTTGCCTGAGTCTTCCTGGTGAAGTTTCCAAATCTGTTTATCTGTTTCCTACTGGGATTTGATAATAACTCCCACTGTCTGAAATTCTTTGTCTTATTCAAGCCACTTTGAGTCAGTTTTAAAGACCTGAAGATTAACAACAGTTTATTTCCCCTCAGATTCTTTTCCTGCAATTAAATCTAATGACCAAGTATAATAATGTTCACAAAATCAAAGTAACTCATAATGTAAATTTATATTCATGAGTAACTATGGGAATACTTTAGCTAATAAAAATGTCAAGTACTAATATAAATGTGTATTTATTTTTCTTTATTCTTTCCATATAATTTTTAAATAAATACAATATTCTCTGTCACAAATTCTCTGAAATTCTAAGTTCATCAGTTCACTGGGTAACTAATATGCCTCAGATACCATGTTGCTATTATTATTTACTGAGAAAAAATAAGGAATACACAACTTTCCTAATCCTGCCCTCTAGAAGATTAAAATCTAGTAAAGGAAATAGAAACTAAATAATAGATTAAATTAATATAGAGGAGAAAAGATTGTACTTTATTAAAGTCGGGGGAAGTCAGGGGAAAGGAGTGTTTTTTTCTAGTAGAGCGGAATGTCTTGGTGACTTGTTTTGATAAGGCACATCTTCAGATTAAGTGATTATTAAATTGTTCCTGAGTCTGGCTGTATATTAGAATAATCTAGGTAAATCCTGAACACACACACACACACACAAACACACACACACAAACACAAACACACATATATCTTAGCTTCATCCCAGAACTTCTGGTTTTATTGCTTGGGTAGAGCAGTTTTTGGAATTTTAATAACGCTTCCTAGATATTTATAATGGTTTTGCTGAGGAAACACTGGACAAAGACAGAACATGAGAAGATAGGAAACAGGAGAGGAAAAAGCCTTAGTGAAGATGAAGCAAATGAGGCAGGAGACAGTCGGTGGCTGAGAGATGGAGTTCACAAGTCCAGGATGTTTAACTTGCTGTGCTACACTGGGGAAAATATCTTCCCTCCATCACCACCTCTGCACTACCCTTAAATTGGCAAAATCCCAGCCACACCAGCATGTTGTGTTCCACGAAAGAATGATGTTCATTTTCTAGGACAAGCAAGGATGTGCACAAATGGGAATGCTCAAGCAGCAAGATGTAGGTAACTCACATGCAGTTGTAGTAGGGAGTTGGACACAGAGTGGTCAATAAAAATTATGTTGCACTATCTTATAAAAAAAGCTAGGACATTATGGACTTCCATGTGTAAAGTGAAAGTTCAACTTACTTCTGTTTAAATATTACAGAAAATCCTGATCCAATAATTCACAAGGCTCTGAGGATTGCCAGGGAACTTTACTTCCAGGAAACCGGTAACCTTGCACTGAAATGAGTGTAGTAGAAAGGAAAATGCTGAGTTTCTGAGGCAGTTGAGCTTAGGAAGCATTTCCTGGGGAAACAAAAGTTTGTGATGGGCGTGTGCCAAAGCCTTGCAGAGAGAAATGAGAGGGGTGCATATGTACGTGTGTGCATG
The DNA here is from genome assembly GCF_000276665.1 of Chinchilla lanigera. Lineage (NCBI taxonomy): Eukaryota > Metazoa > Chordata > Mammalia > Rodentia > Chinchillidae > Chinchilla > Chinchilla lanigera. The sequence continues at coordinate 983,160 of NW_004955540.1, read as the reverse complement.
CATGTGTGGGCGCAGGGGGGTGATTACCTGTGTGGCAGCAATTAAACCAATATGGAGACAGTGAAATTGAGCAGTAACCACACAAAAATGAGACAGAAGAGCAAAGTAAAGCCAAACCATGTATTAGGTAGAATGTGTGACAGAGATATGAGTCACAGGGGATGCTGAAATTTAGCAACAAAGAAAGCAAAGTAAGAAAGAACAGACAGGACACAGGTAGGAGGGTATGATAAAACGTTATTTCTGCCCAGACACAAACACTGTTTCAGTCAAACTATAACTACAAAAAAGTCATCCTCTCAGAATCTTACAATGTTATATCCATAAGTAAAGATATTGGACTAGATTATTTGTGAAAATCCATATACAGAAGATATAGCTATTACTTAAGAGCCTAAGACCTGACATGTGCTTGTTGGCTGCAAACTTTAAGTACAGTAAACAAGCAAGGGGATTTTAAACAACTTCTTTCTTTTCTTTCATTTCTTTGTCTGAGAAAGGAAATACGTCCATCCCCTAAAACACTTAGGAAGACTAGTATAGGTAATGTGTATACTAAGTGCTTACTGTGAGTCATTAGTAGGAAGGCTTTGTTAGCATATGATGATATCTTATATAATAGTGAAAATATTCTTTATAAAATGCAATAAATTGACTAAGAAATTGTGTTATGATATTAGCCAAGATCTACTTATAGGATATGGATGGAAAGAATTTAACCCACTTTTGCTTTAAATGTTCTCATTAAATTTTTTATTTGAATAAATTATTAAAACATTTATTGAACCTATCTTTGAAAACATTATCCTATATGTTGAAGGGATTACAATGTGAATAACAAATAGCTACTCCCCGTAGGGCACTTGCAAACTTAAATATGAGCAATGAAGGTATAAGAATTACTAAATTGTAAAGTAAAATATGGCTAAATGCCTTAATAAAGCTAAAAGAAAATGAAGTTACTTAACAATAGGATAGCTTCACAGAGGGGCTGGGGATTTAGCTCAGCGGCAAAAGCGCCTGCCTGGCAAGCGCAAGGTCGTGAGTTCGGTTCCCGGTACCGGAGAAAAACCAAAAAA
>NW_004955540.1:904989-981981 GCF_000276665.1 Chinchilla lanigera | reverse complement strand
AAAAACCAAAAAAAAAAAAAAAAAAAAAAAAAGGATAGCTTCACAGTAGGATAAAAAAAAGAAGCAATTAAATTCTGGCAAACTAAATATCAATTTTAATATTTTCCTGAAAATTTAACTTGTGCAAGAGTTTCTTCTATTAGTACCTGGGAGTTTTGATTATGGTCCTTGAATTGAAATAATTGAAGCAATGTTTCCTTTTAAGGCTAAGCAATAAACCAACTTTTCCCACAGCAATAAAGACATGCAAATTAATGAAACTGATATAAGCACACAATGGGGGGACCAGAAGAGGACTGCTGGTAAAAGAGAATAAAAACACTCGGTACAAACACTCATTTTGTAGCACTAGGGAGCCATATTCTTTGATAGGTTTCTCTGATCCTCACAATAAAGTCATCCCTAATCTGGAGATGGAGATAGACATCTTACCATTGTGACACTAATCCTAGGTAGAACTGCATCACAGAATATGTACTCCCACTGGCAGAAGCTGCACTCCCACAGGAAGTGCCTCATCTGACATATGAATCGGTAAACCCCCTACATGTGATTCTATGTCTATAAAGCACTACTGGATTAGGATTTGGCCTCCCATGCATGCAAGGGGCTGAATTTTACAGACTTTGAGTTTATCCTGTTCTCATAAAACTGCAGCTTCTGGTTGTAATTTGGCATCTTGTTATTTGGACTGCATGAAGAAAAAAGTTGGGTCCATTGACTTAAGTATCTGGTTGTGTGACAATTATGTCTCAGTGTAAATTCAAAAAATAATACTTTGAAACATTAGTATCATGATCTTACTCATGTTAATTTATCCCAGGATCAATATGTTCTTGTGTGATGACAAAATTAGATCCATGAGTCTGCAGTCCTGAGTGAGACTGTGAAAAGTGACACCTTCAGCAGCACGTACATCCTTTCTCTGCAGAAGAAAGTCCTCACTGCGCCTTTGTGGGAGGCCTGGGATGGTGCTTATGAGGACTTTCTTTCATCTGAAGCTTTAGTTTAGTTCTGTTTGAAGACCTTTTCAGCTGTCCTCTAAATACTGGCTGGAAGTCACTTCCTGGGTGGGTATTTGTTAGAGCACAGGGTTTCTAACATTGTTTTACGCAATGTCCTGTAATAAATTCACCCCTAACTACAGTGGTTGAAGTAAAATAAAAATAAAAATTATTTTCCTGAGATTTAACACCTCTAAATGGGAAGTATGGTTGGTCAAGCGTGGGAAATTTTTATACAAGTCCTTAGACTTGTGCAGGATCGATGCCATGCTCAGAATGTAGCTTACATTTCCAGCTCCCTGAGGCTGGTTTTGCTATTGCCATTTCCCTGTTTCTCTGTAAAATGGAAGAAGGAAAAGAGGAAATTTTGGGTAAAGCACCAGGCAGTTATGTAACATTAAGACAAATTCATTGTTCTAAAACTTAGTACTTTAGGATGTTAAACAAAGTATAGTACCTATCTTCATAAAGATGAAATGAATTAATAAATGTATTTTAGCAAAAGCACTGGCTATCATATAATAATCACTACATAAATTATTACAAATTTCACTTTGATATTTTTAATCAAGTTTAATAATAATAGTTACCTCAACTATGTGTGGTGAAATACAAATCAGAGAAAAGACTTGCATCACCAGGTAAAAGGTAGTACAGATGTTGGTAGATGTTACAGGTATTCTTATGGGCTGTATGATCACACCTTCCAGTTGTGAGGTTAAAATCACTACTGTCTACATATTCCTGATATTTTAAGACTTAATGCCTTCAGGCAGGTGTTGATCTCTCTCTGTCTCTGTTTCTGTCTCTGTCTCTCTCCCCCCCTGTTGTATTTCTAAATTATTATCTACAATTATTTAAATGTAATTACACATTATACTACACACTAGTTTGTATCTTATAGCTTAGACCATTGAAAATGTTTGTAAATATGAGGTCCTGGTTTCTTTATCTATTAATTGTGAACTTACTCAAAACTGTTTCTCAAGTCTCTTTCAGATTTGAAATGCAGTTCATAATGTTGCAAGTATTTACAGGTAGTAGAAATATAATATGTTATACTGGAAAAGCACTACAGCTTAGACTAAATTTTCTCTAAATAACCAAGGCAAGCCTTGAAAGGATTGCTGTCATTATCACCCTCTGATAGTCACACTAAAACACATGTTCCAAGAACATCTTCTTTTGTTGTTGCTTGAGACAAAATCTTGGTATGTAATGCAGGTCAACCTCAAACTCACTATGTATCCCAGGCTGGCCTCCAGCTCACGATCCTCCTGCCTCAGCCCCCTGAGTGCTTGGTATTATACGGATTCCCCCACCACAACAAGCTCAAACATCTGCTCTTCTTATGGCCTAGACTTATATACAAGAGCAACAATGTCCTAGTAGATAATTTTTATTAGATGGTAAAACCTTTGTGAAATGATAGCAATAAAAATATATAAGGAAATATGATAATAAAATATTTTTATTAGAAGTATAAACCTAGTAATAAAATAGAAATTAATTATGGATTGAAAGCATTTTATGCCCACAAAGTCAATTCCTGAGACTTTGGCCAAACAGAAAATAAAGTAAATTACTTTGTATAAGATCAATGTTTTGTAGAAGTCAAATACCATAGACTATCTCATTTGATCTTCATAAATTAAGCAGTTATGTAATATTATTTACTTTAAAGATGAGAAAATTTTCATCCTTATTTACTGATATAATCTAGTACAAAATACTTCTAATAAACAGATATTTAAAACTTACTGAGTCTGTGAATTTAATTGATTGCTGTTTGATTTAAGTATCTTCTTTCTACCAAATTCCTGGATTGCAATATATGTCTATATCCTTAAAATGCTATCTCCTTTTTGTTTCAATTTTCTCTTCAATACATGTTTTCAATGACTTACAAGAAAAGGAATAAATGATCATAATGAAATCTTAAAGTCTGTAACCAAAAGGACATTGGTGTACCCTGTCTCTGTTAGAATTAATTCCTGCACCTAAAGAGTAAATTTTCATTTCATCCCAGTAACTCCATTTCAGAAAATCAAAATACTCGGGTAAGGTGTTGGCTTTTGTGGATGAAACTTGATTAATGGTTAAGTAAGCATCTGCTGGACAGAATCAGCTCCAAGCTTTGACATTCACATAGGCATTTCTGGGCCCCAAAATGATGAGAAAGGGGATTATTGAAGATAAATATACTTAATTTACTGGTGTCTGTTGGTCTGAATTGCTAGCAATTATCAGTACTATCAACAGCATCACCACAATCAGAATCTTCATTTATAAATACCTTCCAGGGCTACCTTGATTTTCTTCCATGTCAATCATTAGTTGAACTAGGAAGGAAAATATTTCCATTTTACAGAGGATGAAATTTATTCATGATAGATGATATGGATTATCTAAGGTCACACACATGAACAGAGTATATATAGCATAGCTTAGATAACACAACATAGATTTTCTGAAATGTTCCCTAATGTAATCCTATTGACTATAAATCTCATGCATTTTCTATGATGCTTTATGATAGATTTTTAAAATGACCTTTCATATATTATTTATCTCCTTAATTCAACAATTAATTTTTCAAGGTTAATTAAAATTCTTACAAAGTCATTCATTTCTTTGGAAGTCATCTAATTGATGTTCTCATGGGATTTTTTCAGAGTAATCGAATATGTATCCATAACTGTTTTAGTGTTTGTGGTCATCTTCTGGTCCACTGCTGTGCCTTCATTGTAAATCCTCCCTAGTTTTTCCACCAAGAGATTGGTGTGAATTTCCTCAAAGTTCTGGTGCTTCTGTGGAATGAATATCACATCATAAGGGTATCTGTTCTGAGACAGCTAGCTCTATCTCTACATATGGTACTTGAATGCATCTTAGCAACTTAAGTGAGGTTATACAATGTCTAATTATGACTCCTCTTCTACAGACTAGTCAGCTGTCCTGGAGATCCCACTGTTATACTCTCCATGGACTGACACAACTGACATCAAATCATAGTTCTGTGGCTCTTTGAGAACTTGAAACACTATGTTTATTTCTATCTGGGAATAAATACTGGATTGTGAATATTGTGATCTTTTTATAATTTCCATAGTTTTTCTTTTGTCAGAATACCATTTAGTTGGAATAATTTGAAATGTAGCTTTTTAGTTGGTTTTTTCACTTATTTGTATACATTAAGTATCCTCCATCTCTTCCTATGGCTAAACAGCTCATTTATATTTGCCACTGAATATACTTTGTTATCTCAATGTATACATCAGAGTGTATTTATTCCTTCACCTACTAAAGGTCATCTATATTTCTTCCATATTTTGGAAAATATGCATAAACTTTTGTAAACATTTAGGTTCAAGATTTTTTGTGGGTATAAGTTTTCAACTTCTTTGGGACTATATCAAGAAACAGGATTGCTGGTTTGTATGGAAAGAGTACATTTAGTACACTAAGTCCCTGATTTATGAATATTTCCATTGTGAACTTCCAGAGATTTGAACTCATCTACAATAATGAGCATTTGTAAATGAGAACAAACCACAGAGGTAGCTCCTGTGCCTGCTGGATGCTGTCACAGCTGCGCTGCTGTGTGCTTAATGCACAGTGCTGGTATACAGCAATCCAGTGCTCAGTTGGAGCCGAAGATGTTCAGAAGCGAGAGGAAAAGCAGTGATGATGTGGAGGGGGACTACTAAAATGTGCAAAGAAATATATGTTGTATATTTGTTTTCAAAAGCAAGTAAGATTCACTTTTTCAGATTTACACATGAATCCCACTTAAGGAAGTTCTCCAAGAACAAAGTCATTCGTAAGTAAAATACTTTATTGAAGAAATTTCCAAATCATTTCTGAACAGGCTGTAACCATTTTGCATTTCTACCAACAATGAATAAGAGTTTCTGTTCCAAATTAGAAGATACAGACACAACTACAGAAACATTTAGCCACATTATCTTTGACAAAGGAGTCAAACATGTTCATTGGAAGAAAGATAGCCTCTTTAATAAATGGTGCTGGAGAACCTGGCTTTCCACATGCCAAAGGCTAAAACTAGACCCATGTTTATCATCATACATTCAATTAATGTCAAAATGGACCAAATATCTAAATATTAAAACACAAACACTAAATCTACTGGAAGAAAACATTGGTAGAAATCTTGAATGCATAGGTGTAGGCAGAGAGTTCATGGACAAAACCCAGACTGCATGGGAAATACTTCAAAGGATCAACAACTGGGATCTCATCTTATTAAAAAGCTTTCACACATCAAAAGAAATCACCAACAGAGTAAAAAGGCAACCCACAGAGTGGGAAAAATTTTAGTCAACTGTCCCTCAGACAAAGAATTTATATCTAGAACATATAAAGAATTGAAAAATATTAGAACCCACAAATTCAAAGACCCAATCCAAAAATGGGCATCTAAGATAAATACACACTTCTCGGATGAAGAAATACAACTAGCAAATAAATATATGAAAAAATGTTCAACATCATTGGTCCTCCAGAGATGCAAATTAAAACAACACTGAGATTCCATCTCACCCCAGGGAGAATGGCTGTCATCAAGAAATCAACCCAAAACAAATGCTGGGGAGGCTGTGGGGAAAAAGGAACACTTCTCCACTGCTGGTGGGAGTGTAGACTGGTGCAACCACTGGGAAATCAATGTGGGGATTCCTCAAAAAACTAGAATTAGAAGTCCCATTCAACCCAGCTATTCCCCTTCTGAGCGTTTTCCCAGAAGAATGAAAAAACATCATATCACAGCGATATATATGCACCCATGTTTATAGCAGCACCATTTGCAATATCCAAATCTTGGAAACAACCCAAATGCCTATAAAATGAGAAATGGATAAAAAAAGATGTGGTATTTTTATACATGGAATACTATTCAGCTATAAAGAAGGATAAACTTGAGACTTTCATAGGTAAATGGATGAAATGAGACCATATTCATAGTGAAATAAATCAGACAGCACTGTAAACATGATATTGTCTCCCTAGCATAAGAAGCTGAAAGAGTAAATAAGATCCAAAGTGTACAATAGATATTGGGAAATGGGAAGAAACTGTTCAAAAAGAAAGAGAACCTGAGATAGGGGAAGGAGAAAAGAAGGAAGGGAAAAGAAAAAAAAAAAAAAAAATATATATATATATACAAGATAGTGAACATAAGTATACTACTAATTTCTCTTAGCTCACTGAAAAAAAAGATTTGTCCTTATACTGTTTGATCAATTTCTCATCTATATCTTGCAATCTGAGCAACTACTTTGAAGATAACAATATACAATATATTAATCATTGTTAATTTCCTACTATCTTGTTTTGAAATTTTGTATCATTGCTTTTTCTCTTTAAAATAATAAAATCTTTCCTATTTCTCCACACCCGACACCATTTAGACCATTCTATCAGATGCATAGGTGGTATCTCATTGTTGTGTTATTTTGCATTTCCCTGAAGACATATGAGGCAGAATATCTTCTCAAGCACCTGTTGTCTTTATGTCTTATTTAGTGAAATGTCTGTTAAAGTTTGTTGTCCATTTTTAATTGAATTATTTGTTTTTTATTTAGTTTTCAGAGTTCTATGTATATTATGGGCAACAATTCTTAGTCAGATAGGAAAATACGTTGTGTAAGCATTCTTTCCAAGTCTCTTTTTTGTTCTTTTAGCAGTGCTCACTGCAGAGCAAAAATTTTAAATTTTTTATTTTTTTCTTTCTCAAATCATGTCTTCATTGTTGTACCTAAAAAGGCATAATTAACTCCAATGCCATCTTGTGTTTTTTTTATATTATGGTCTATCAGTTGTATAGTTTTGAACTTTACACATCATTCTGTGATCCCTTTTGAGTTAGTTTCTGTGACTATGTTAGGTCTCTATATTTCTTTTATATGTAAATGTCCATTCATCCTATTGTTATGTGATCAAAAGATAACCTCTTCAACAATGTGTCTCTTTTGTTCTTTCCTTAAAGAATGTTGACTATATTGATATGGAACAGATCATGATGATTCTGTTCTATTGAGCCATTGTCTATTCATTAGGAATATTTTTGTCAGTTACTATAGCTTGATAGTGAGTCATAAAGTGAGGTAATGTTCATCTTCTAAAATTGTTCTACAATATTCTAGTAGCTATTCCAATTCTTTCACCTCCTATATAAATGTGATAGCCAGTTTCAATATCTGAAAGATAATTTGCTGTAATTTTTATTGGGATTGCACTGAATATAAAACAAATTGAGAAGAACTGATATCTTGGTAATATTCAGTCTTTCAAGCCATGAATGTGAGATACCTCTCCATTTATTTAGTTTTTGTAAGATTTCTTTCATGAGAGGCTAATGCTATTCCTCATATAGATCTGGTACGTATTTGTATTCAACATTTGAGGATATTCTAGTCAATAACCATTCTAATAAGAGATGGATTCTGAATAGGAACCCAGGGTGACATGTATATTTCATTCCCATTGTATTTCCTTTTTTTATTTTAAAAATAAAAGAATATAAACACATTAACAAACACACAAACATTTACAAAATGACACAAAAACAATACCGGCAATACAGAATTTCAGACAAGGTAATAGGAAATCAACAATGGTTGTTGTATTACATATTGATATCTTCAAATTGGTTACTTAGATAAGCAAATAGAGGCATGTAAGACTGATCAAACATTAACTGTTCCTTTCAATAAGTAATAAAAATCAGCAGTACAAACTATGTTAGCTATCCTCTGTATACATATATACATATTTTTTCTCTTTGTTTTTTTTCCCTCATCCAAGTTGCTCTTTCCTCATTCTAGTTTTCTACCTACAAAATTAACCAAATCAGTGGACTGGGGATTTAGCTCAGTGGCATAGCGCCTGCCTGGCAAGTACAAGGTCGTGAGTTTGATTCCTGGTACCGGAAGAAAAACAAAAAAAAATTAACTAAATTGGATTTAGGGAACAAAGTAGAAATATATATTTAGTATATTATTTCTCCCATTTTGTTAGCAGTAAGAATACATCTTGAGCAAAACTTTAATTAAGTAATTATGTGAATTTATGTGCCAATGAGGATCAATGAAGACAAGTTATTTTGGATGAGACCTAGAATGTTTTATCTCATATGAAAAAGTTATTGACTAATATTTCTATACATTTATCTGAAGTTGTATGCCATTTTTAAAATCTTGGGACAGAGTGAGGTGGTTTTTATCAAAAAAAATTAAATGAAGAGTTTCAGTTTTAAGGTTATCACTGAAAGATTGGCCAGCTGAAGTCAGAACATTTTTATCCAGCATAATCTTATAACCCAGTTTACAATTATCACCACAGGAAGAGTACAGGTTGAAAGCTGCAATACATTTTCATTTACACACTTATCAAACATCATTTCCTTCTCTAGTTCTAAGATACTAAACATAAACATAGTGGATCTCCTCTCTCAAGGAACAGAAGACAAACTCATTACCCAGAAGGTAAAACGTAAGTGTTTTTATTTTAGCAAAAATGATAACTTTTGTTCTATAAGTTCAATTTTTCTCCTTCCTCTGTGGCGCAAGCAGTTGTTGATTGCCTTTCAGGATAACAAAAGCAAACATTTACAAAGCAGACAGATCCACTGGAAGACTTGAGTACGAGTACTACTTTGGTGGAAATACAGCAAGGAGGAATGCTGTGCACCATGACCACATGTGGTCACAATAACTACAGGCAATGAGGTCCAAAAATTTTTTTCATTATGCAGAATAAAATTCTGCACTGCAAAGTTTGTGACTTTCATAAAAAATTGCACTATTTGAAAAATAACAGAGCTACATTCCTCTGATCCATGTGAAATTGGGGCTGAGTGTTTCTTTTATTTTGAAGAATTTTTAGTCTTTTCCTTATTTTTAATTATTTAGCAAATTGAAGAATACCAGAAAGTATTATTCTGTCTCACTGAAAAAATTTCATGTGATATAGTGTACAGTAGCTCTTCATTTTTACAGAAAACTAAAAACGGATTTATAACTCTCCCGTGTACCTCTCAATCAGCCAGAACAAACTTGCAGAATGAAGACTAAATTTTCCTTTTTAATGGAACTTGTATTCTAGCAGTAGACAATGAAGTAAACAATAAAATACATTAAAGTCATTTCAAAAATAATGCAGTATTAATAATGAGGGTGGCCCTGAGGATGTTCATTTTGTATTTCTGCCTAACAGATTACCAGAAACTTAGTGCGTGAAAGCAGCATATATTTATCAACTCAGTTTTATTAAACCAGAAGTCTAAGGGTGAGTTAGTTGGACAGAGCTCAGATATCACCAGGCTGACATCAGGAGGTCACTGGAGTGAGAGTCAGCTATGACTTGGGGATACTTGCAAGCTCATTCATGTGGAGTGCAGGATTCTGCTCCTTGTAGCTGTAGGACTCAGGTTCTCCTTTCTTTGCTAGTATCCTCTGAGGCTGTGACTGGGCCTACTCCCCATACCTCTCTCTGAAATACAAGCTTTTCTTCTGCGGAAGCTGAAGCATCTGCTCTTAAAGGGCTTGACTGATTAGGTCAATCATCCAGGAGAATTGTCCTTTGGATTAATTGATACAGTCAGCTGATTAGGAACTTTATCTGGGATACTTCTTTGTGTGATGGAGACCCCTACACAACAGCTCTGAGCAGGATTTAAAATGAACAAATTGACTTTCTACATTCATGGGTGAGTCTGTTCCAGGTCTAGGCCCCTTGTCTGGAGATGGAAAGCAGATTCATAGTAAGTGAACCTCTATGAATCACTGGTCCTAGCTGAAGCCTGTAGTGGCCTGTCAGGCCATGATGCCTCAAAGAACAAGACAAGGCTACAGCTGAGGTTGCCTGGCTCCAACCCCGACTAACTCAGTAGAGACTGTAGCTGCAGGCATCTCACTCCTGTAGTGAATATCAACCTAGAGATAAGATAGTTCTCCTAACTAGCATAATTTACTACCTGGGAAAGACTTTGTAATGACTCCCAGACCCTGCTCAGTTTCCCATGCTTCCCTCAGGGTCCTCTTCCTTTGTTTGAAATCCAAATAAATGTGTGCCACTTTGTCTCAGCCTCCAGAGAATCTCAAATTCTGGTGGAGGGATTTGACCCTCTTGGAGCCCAAAAATCACAACACTTGTCTCTTTTATTTAAACTTTCACATCCACTTGTTTGTGAGATTGAAGTCCTGGTCAGTCCGTGATACTTGTGTGATATAAAATAGCCTTGTCCTGACAGTAACCTCTCATCATATTCATAAATCCTGTCCTCATTCAGAGAGAGGGTAATGGGCAGTGAAATGCCTCAGAATGGATCATCTTAGAAACCTGTTATCAGATTGGATAAGCAGAACATTATGACATGATCAGGAAGGACTCCCTAGGGAAGAAATATTTTACTTAAAACTTGAAATATGAGGAACAGCAAGTTATATAATAACTATGGAAAAAATATTCCAGCAAAAGAAGTGACTTGTGTAAGGTCTCTGCTGGAAGCCATAACTTTGTAGTACCCAGGTGCTGAATGGAAAGAATGACACAGAAGGGTGTGCAAGAGTCAGATCAGGAAGGACTTTCTGAGTCAATGCGGACTTCAAGTTTTAAAACAAACAACAGGAGGCTACCACCAAGAAATCAACCAACAGCAAAGGCTGGAGGGGCTGTGAGGAAGAGGAACTATTTTCCACTGCTGGTGGGAGTGTAGACTGGTGCAGTTGCTGTAGAAATCAGTCTGGACAGCCCTCAGTAAACTAGAACTAGAGTTCCCACTATCCAGCTATTACCCTTCTGGGTATTTTCCCAGAAGATCTGAAAACATCATATCACAGCCATATATGTGCACCCATATTTATAGCAGCACAATTTTCCATAGCTAGATCATGGAAGCAACCCAAATGTCCATCCACTGAGGAATGGATAAAGCAGATGTAGTATTTTTATACAATGAAATATTACTCAGCTGTAAAGAACGATAAACTCAAGGTTTTTACAGGTAAATGGATGCAACTAGAGACCATATTCATAAGTGAAATAAATCAGACTCATATGTGTAAATATCGTATTGCCTCCCTGGTATAAGAACCTGAAAGAGTAAATGAAATCTAACAGGTACAAAAGATAATGTGAAAGCAAAAGAAGTTGCTCAAAAGGAAAGAACAACTGGGATGAGGGAAAGGAGAAAATAAAGAAAGGAAAAAAATATATATATATTTACACAAGATGGCTAGGATAATTGTACTATTAATTTCTATTGCTTTCTTGAAGGGAACAGCTGATATTTAATTGTTTGATCATTCTTACATGTCTATATTTGTTTATCTGAGTAAGCAATATGAAGATAACCATATGTAATACAGTAACTATTGTTAATTTCTTATCACCTTGCCTCAAATTGTTTTTATTGTTTTTATGTTGTTTCATTTATGTCTATATGTTTGTTAATATGTTTTGATTCTATTTTCAAAAATAAAATTTAAAAAAGCAATAGGGTTACATTGATGGTTCATGAGAAATTTGATTCAATGTTCAATAGGAAATATTAGTATGCATAAGTAGGTGTCATGATCAGATATATTTCTTTGTAAAATTTCAAAACATTTCCAATTGTTTTCATAATTACTTTTACCTTTAATAATTAAAAATTCTCACAGAAATAGAAAATAATTAAATTCACCCAGCAGAAAGATTTTGCTAGTGCCCTTCTTTCCACTATAACCTACCTTTATTTTTCTCCAAGAAAATAAAAGCTGAAGACAAATAACTACACATTAATATTTAACTTCAAATTAAAGTGTTTTCATAGCATCTTTTCAGAATTTTAAGATGATTTTATGAGGCCAGCACTTTTCAGATATCAAAACCTGCATAAGAAATTAGAAGAAAAGGAGACTGTCGACATTACCATTCGTAAATATAGATCCAAACAGTTTTAACAAAACATTTCTAAATTGAACCAAATCATGTACCAAAAAGAATAATATGTTACCATCAAGGTCTGAGGAATGTAGCATTACAGGCTGGTGACCACAACTTCTGTACAGGAAACTCTCAAGCCACTCGATCAACTTTCTAATGCAGATGAGAAACCCAGGTAAAGAAAGATTAGAATTTTTCCTGGGTAATGAAGTCCTACAAGTCTTGATGTGGGAGAAGCACTCCCCAACCCAGTGCTGGGTCCCAATGATCACAAGTGGCATGAAAGAGGACAGTTGTTCTAGAACAAAAAAAAGGTTCAAGATGCACATCAGAAATGAAGTTGGAGTCATTAGGAGGAGCTCAGTGAGTTGCACAGGGGAGGGCTTAGGGACAGGTGTTGGTCAGGCAGCAAGACAAGGCCAGCTCTTGGAGCTTGTGGTCCTTGGCTCACCTCCACGCCTCTGTTCCTCCTCCCTGCTTCTCTACCCATGCATCCCTGCTCTGTGCTGCTTCACGACTGAGGCCCATGTCCCCCCTCATCTATTTAATCCTTGCCACAATTAACTCCTTACTCAAACTGCTACTACTCCTAAGCCTGTTGTTATAGGGAGGTGGCTGGGGAGAGACTACCAGCCCTGCAAGCCGTGTGACCAGAATGCAAGCTGAGTGCATGGCACATGGGTCCAACTCAATGCAGATAGTCACTGAGCAAGGCAGGAAGATACAAAAGCCACTATGGAGACCACTGATGCTGGAATTAAGTTTGTAGGATTAAGGGTCATGCAGTATAATTTAAAAGTCTCTTATCACAAGGTCTTTGAAAAAGCATAATAGTAATGGGAGGATCAGGAACTACAGAATTGTGTCTATGAAGCTAGAGAATTTGCATTTCTGCTATTTACTAGGACAGACAACTTTCATTCTCACATTAGTTCATTCACTCATTTAATAATCTCTACATAATGTGGCATGTAATACATTGGAGGTGTTAGGAGGAAGAGTATTGTTTGAGAAGACTGCACACAGCTGTATACATCACATGTGTTGCTATTCCCTCTCATTGGCTGAGGATGTAGCTAGCTCAGTGGCACAGTGCCTGCCTGGCAAGCACAAAGTTGTGAGTTCAATTCCCGGTACAAAAACAGAAAAAAGAAAGAAACCACACTGCTATTCCCTGTCACACTTTGGCAGACTTCATGCATGGCTTTAACCCAGAAGTCATCTCAGCATAGTGTAACCAATTCTAGTATTTAGAGTTGGCAGGAGCAGAAAACCCTTTTGTCTAGTGTCACTGCAGAAATATGAATGAACAGATCACCATGCTGCTGCATTCTATTTGACATCAACTGGATGCCGAATTTCTACCATATGTATACATACGGAGAAAGATAACTTCTGCTGTGCTTTTTATACTCCATATTGTCCATGTTTTCTGACCCTTAGTACCCAGTTTCTGACAGTTTCGGTACTCTGAAAATCAGGAGGCATGCAATGGTTTTGGAGAGTCGCAGGGACATTAAAGATGAGCTTTCCATTCCCTGTGGGAAGATTGCAGTCTGTACTCCACAATTTTTTCAAAAACAACTTATGGAGTCCACTATGTGCTAGCCACTCTACTGGACACCCCAGATTTAGGGAAAATGAAAACCCATTTTTAACCTAGTCTATTGGAAGACATGTATTTGAAAATAAATATCAATTACATAAGACAATGATAGAAGAGTATACAAAGCTCTAGAAGTACCCATGAGGAAAAACAATCAGTTTGTCTGAGCACAGAAGGGACATGGTAGCTCTGTTTTGAAGTATGAGTGGACTAGGGTGAGCTGAGAGAAGAAAATGAGATTTCTAAGAAAAGGAAGTACAGGACAGCTGTATGCCAGAATGGCAAAGCAAGGTTGCTAGAAAGTTTGAATCAAACTTACAAAGAAGCTCGAATGTTAAATTCATGATAATCAAAGAGTAAGAACAAATAATGTCCTTGACTTGTTTATTAACATTATTTCTAGATTATGCATTTTCTAGACTGCCTAAACATCTGCAAGCCAAAGAGCTATTAGCTCTGGCCATTAAGTGAAGCAGTTCATCAACATGGGAAATCTTTCATGACATTCCAGAAGGAAAAGAGAAAAGGAAGGGGAAGAAGAAAGGAAGGAAGGAAGGAAGGAAGGAAGGAAGGAAGGAAGGAAGGAAGGAAGGAAGGAAGGAAAGAAGGAACTAAAGGTAAAATAGAAGGAAAGAAGTTATAGGAAAATTATAGTGGAAAGAGAAGAAAGAAGGGAGAAAGAGGGAAATGTAAGTAAGAAATCATGAGGCCACTGCCAACAAGAATTAGGAAAGCTGATTTCTTAAGATAAACTGAAGTGAAACAAAATATGCTCCATATGTTGAAACTGTATACTTAGTTTGAGATAAACAAAAACATGTTTGTTCAATAGTTGCCATAATTAAAAAGAAATTAAAAGAAGAAAGAAAAACCATCTGGAAATAGATACACATTTAAACACACACATGTGTGTTGTGTACACACACACACACAAACACACACAAATACAAAACTATTCCAGAGCTTGAAGTTTTGCTTGACTTAAGCAAACTCACTTATTGCAAAAGTACTTTGCAACAGGCTTTGCCCAAAGCCCCGCACGCTCCAATCCCACACTAGAGTTACAGGGGTTGTTCCGCGCTACTCGGAAACAGAAAGTCTTTCTAATCCTGTCCTCTGCTCCCGCTTTCTTCCCTGCTGTGAATGCGCATCCTCCCTTCCCTCTGAATGACAGGAGCCCCGCCCCACACCCGGGTCACTACCGGCGTCCCCCATGGCGTGCCTGGATTCTGAAGCAGTTCACCATGACTTCTCCGTTCGAGGATTTTACACACATGCACGGCTTCTTAGTGGTACACAGTGCCATGGGGTTGGCGGCTTCAAACAATACAAGCTTCTTGTTTTACAGTTTTGAAGGCCAGAGACTGAAATTAGGGTCCATAGGGTTGGTAGGTTCTGAGGCCCCTGTGAGAGAATCTGTTCCATTCTTCTCTCCTAGTTCTTGAAGGAGGGCAAGTAAAGTGTAGAAGATTTCAAGCTGATTTCAGGTGTAAGTGATTTGTCGTAAAGTTAGCAATATCTAAAAATGACTGAATGGCCACCCTCCTTTGCACATTTTGCTCCACCTGCCATGAATTAGTTTATTTCCCAGGTCATATCATTTTTTGGCTTGTTTCTGTTCTTTGGTACATGCTAATTCTTAGATGTAACATGGCCAACTCTGTCTTCAACCCCTATTCTTCTTTGCAAATATAAGGTAAGCTTCACATTCTCCAGGAAATCTTACCTAAGAGCGCTGGTCCCATCACCTCACCTTTCCCCTTGGCCTGCGTGCTCACTCCATGCCTCGGGAAGGTATGTGCAGCTCTGCTGTCACAACTCCATGGTGAGCTATTTCACCAGTTGCTTATTTTCAAGTGATGACTTCAGTGGGGCCACCTTATTTGCTTCTGCGCCCAGTCCCTTATCACTGACTGAACATTGTAGATACTGATAAATGTCTGGTGAATAAATTAGTGCATGAAAAATTCCATTTCAAGCTGTCCAGAAATTTTCAGATAATCTTACAAACATATCAAGATGAGAGTAGGCATAGTTTGAATGCAGTGGAGTTCTACAGTTAAATTGTTACTGGGTTTATATTCCTGATTTAACACAATATCAAGACAGAATACAGAAAATGAGCATTTTTTTTACACTTATTTTGAAAATTAGCCCCAAAATTAGCCCTAAAGGTTTTATTTTTATGGTATTTTTCTACTCTCATTCCATAATTAGTAAACATCTCCGGTCACACACACAAACATTTGTTGCATTTACTATCATTCCTCATGCACCTCCAGATATCAGGCCTATTTAAGCATATAATGTGTGTTTGATACATTAAGGAATAAATGATGGAACACTTGAGTGGAAGGAGTGGAAATTCTTTTTTTTATTTTAAAAAGAGTAGTACATGAGACACAAACAAACAAAAAAATAGAACAGTAGCAGCATACCAGAATCACAAACATAAACAAGGAGCTGAAATTCTGATGCCTGTTAAGCTTTTACCAGGTTTATCTGCCTGATTTAAAATGTAGGTCCAGACACTTGGAGGAAGGGAATGGAAAAACATGACACAAACAGTTTTTCTGCCCAGTGTCTTTGATTCAATACTTAAAATATAATTACCTATTTGACATTTGCTACACTAAATTGGAATGCTGGCTCTAACTACACATCTGTCTCCATATCGATGTGTGAGATTATATCTATGACTATTCAAACTGACCTTACTCTCACCTGCATTAATATATTTTGACTGTAGGGAACACCGACCAAATTTTCTTTTGTTTTGATATAGTCCAATATGATTCTGACATGATTATGGGTACAGTTTAGTAGTGTTAAAAATGAGGCTGGGTTTCAGTATATATTCATCCCGAGTAGTTATTTTTTTAACTTGGTGTCTTTGGTAGGCAGGGATCATCTTAGACCATTTATTTAAATAAGTAAAAGTTTGTCTCCAGTTAATGTCCAGGAAAAGATGTCAGGAAAATCCCACTGTATGTGCAACAAGGGATGAACCTTAGATTCCACAAGTCTATCCTTAAGTGGAGAGCTTCAGTGAACAGTCTTTGGAAGGAGAGCACATGTTTTGACATGCAACTGATAGGAAGTCTCACTATCTCAAGTAATATATCAAGTATTTCTTCCAGGCATGTATTATACTCCCGACTCTATTTTTATTTTCCTTATCAATACCAGGGTGCCATGCCATGACTGATCATGCATTATTACAACAATTTAAAACATGTCTTCCTATCTGCACCATTCTGGTAGAACCCCACACCTCCCAGAAGGGCAGGCCAAGTGGATTTCTGTTCATTTTTCAGGTATAAAAATAAAAACTCAGATCCCTCAAGATTTAGGAAGGACAAACAATGAAAATGAATGGAACAACACCTTCAACCTTTGTTTTTCATTTCAAGTTTAAGAATAATTCTTTACATTGCATAACCCTTAATCTTGCTATGTCAGCTTCAGTGAATCAAGAAATGTTTAGCAGTTTAGTAGAGCACACTCCTGAGTGTGTCTCAGTGAGTCATAGAGATGTGGCTTTGGGTGGTATATATATATCGTGCCTTGCCCATTTGCCTCTGGTACCGTTCCCCTGCTCTGCTCCTGGGCCACCCTGAACTAAGTGACTTTGCTCTGCCATGCCCTTCTGCCATGATGTTCTTGCCTTGGAGCCAGCCACCCATGGACTGACACTGTGCACCAAGTTAAACCTCTCCTCCTTTAAATTGTGGGTTTTGGTTAGTGTGCCCAGTGGCAGGAAAACCAACAAGTATGCACTATTAGCCAATAAACCAGGCAGTACTTTTCAGGGTAAATTTCTATACCTGCAGAGAAGAAATTTGCTGCTCTATAGTTAATGGGCGTTCAAGAAAGATCTTTGCTGTGCAGCTATTCTTTCTTCCAAATGCTGAGCTGCTATTATTTGCAGATATTTTATCTAGTATTGGTGTTACAGGGGTGAGACATAATCTCTTCTTTTATTGAGATTACAGTACAAGAGAAAATGGTGGCAAAGCTTGCCAAGTCACTTAGAAAACCAAATATCTACAGCTGCTCATTGCATTCTGCTGTGGATGAGGCATGGTTCTCAGCTTTGTGGGGAGAGGGAGCCAGGGAGGGCCCCATTCTTGCAAAGGCAAGCAGTGCCAGTCCTCTCTTTGGAGTATGTCATGTATCAGGCATGAGAATAGAGAAAAAACTGAAATTACCTTGCTATTCAAGGACACATTTGCACTTAGTCATGTAATCAATTATCAGACAATCTCAGTGAAGACGACACTTCCAAAGACCATATTTATGGTTCAGTTGGCTGTCTTAGCAGAACTTGTCTTTCCTCAAGACTTTTTGCTTGGCAAATTCCTTTTCCATTATTTTCCATTGAAGGGTAGAGATTTTTTCTCGTAGGAGATGCTCGTAGGAGAGCCAAAACATCATTCCTACAGCTTTTCTTGTATTATTAAAAGGCTTGTTTTTAGAGCAGTTGTAGGCTCCCAGCAAAATTAGCAGAAAATTCAAGGTCCCTGTGCACTCCAGACCGCCCTCGCAGTCTCCACCACAGCTGCCACCCAATGTGAGAACAGAGTATGCGTCACAGTGAAGGAGTCTGCATGTTATTATCATCTCCAAGGACCTAGATGCCATGCAGGCTCACGCTGTGTTTTACACAATCTATACATTCTAACAAATGCATTCTGATCTATGCAGCATTTCATATAATACAGAATGACCTCACTATTCTAAAATTTACTCAAAAGCCTATTCTCAAGCTCATCTCATCAATCCCTTGCTTCCCCAACCTCTGGCAACCACAGATCTTTCTGCTGGTTCAAGAGTTTTGCTTTTTACAGAAGGTCATAGCCTCAGAATCATACAGCCTGAAGGCTTTCAAAGTGGTTCTTTCACTTAGTAATACAATTTTAAATTTCTTACATATCTCTCTCATGACTTGATCATACATTTCTTTTAACCACTGCATAACATTTTATTGCATCAATATATCACAGTTTATTTATCCCTTCATCAAATGAGATGAATGAAGATTTCTGTTGTGCCATATTGTCACAGAATTTTGTGTCATCAGTGTTTTGGATTTTTACCATTTCACAGGTATGTATTAACATGTGGCTCTTGTTTGAAATTTCAATTCTTTTATGGCACACGATGTGTGTGTTTTTCCATATACTTATTTACTGTCTGTATACCTTCTTTGGTGAGATATCTGTTCATACATTTTGTCATCTTTAAATCGAGATTTTCATTTACCTATTGTTGAGTTTAAGAGTGCTTTGTACATTTTGAGTGATGGTCCTTCCTCTTATATATCTTTTGGATATACATTCTCCTCATTTGGGCCTTGTCTTCTCAGTTCTTGATTTTTTATTTATTTTTATAGGCTTTTCTATGTGCAGAAAAATATATTTATTTCAGAAATTTGAAGTAACACAAATAATTTAGAAATGAGAATTGAAGCTAAAATATATGCCTCATAACTGGTTTGATCTTTTCTATAACTAAGCAATCCTTGCTTTAAAAGAAGCTAAAAACAGTTCCTCTTCTAGAAGGCCAAGGGTATTGACAAGTAAGGTGATTTTAGAATGAAAAATGATATTCCTGCAGTTGTAAGTAGGTCAGGCTAGACTTGCAGATGTAACCTGGATAGCTATTGGTTTGTGTATCCATAGGAAGCCTGGTAAAGACAATTAAGTACTTTTGGCACACAAAAGCCAAAACTATATCCACAAAGGATTGTGAAATATCTAGGTAAAGATTCTTTTGCCTAGTTTCAGCATAATTTAAGACTTCTTTACAAACCACACATGAAGAAGCTCTTCATGCATTAGTCAGCAGCAATTATTGACCTCACGTAAATAAAACAAGGCAAATAAAAGAAGTTACTAAAGAAGTCATACTGACTCCGAAAATTGTGAAATTAATTAATGTTGTCAAATCTTTGCCTTAGGGACAAAACTGTGAACATAAGCAAACTAGTTCCTGTCCTCCTTTCATTAGGAGCCATCATGAGGCTTTCATATAGCAAGGCGGTGGGACAGGAGAGAGAGAAAAAACTTATACAGAAAAACTTATACTTAAAACAAAAGTTATCAAACCAAAACAAACAAATTAAACAAACAGAAAATGTCATTCTGTTAATCCAAGTCTCCAGAACAAATATAGCCTTGCCCTGTAAATTTCTATCTCCCTAATGAAAATGTCTTTATACTTGTAAGCAGGCTGACTATGTGAAAAGAATTATTTTTTTATACATGAGAAGAAAACATAGGATCTTTGTAATCCTTATAAGCTTTTATTCATTTAAATTTTATTTGTATATAAAAGCGCCTGGCACAGAACTTAAATCAACTGATACATATTTATTGAGTGTCTTTTCTGTACTAGGCTCCAAAGACAATTCTCTGAACAAAAACTCTGAGGAATCTTTCCACACCTTGGTGAGAATATAAACTAGTGCAGTCCCTTGAAAATCAGTATGGAGATTCCTCAAAAAATGAAAACTAGATATTCCATTTGATCCAGCTATTCCCCTTTGAGGTGTTTTCTCTAAAGAGTTAAAGACATCACATTACAGTGATACATGCATGCCCATGTTTACAACAGCAAAATTCATAATAGCTAAATATTGGAAGCTGTCAATATGTCCATCAACAGATGAATGGATAATGAAAATGTGGTATTTATATACCATAGAGTACTACTTTGCCATAAAGAAAAACTTGAGCTATTTGTAGGAAAATGGATGCACCTGAGGCCATGTTCAATAAAATAAATCAGGCATACAAGCTTAAATACCACATGGTTTGTCTTGTATGAGAAATCCAAATCATCAAAGAAAAGCAAACTAAAAAGTAAGAGAAAGCAGAGAGACAGATCTCTGTCAAAGGGGAAGCAGATCAAGTGGTGGAGAAGGGAGAGCGAGGGGAGGGGGGGCGGGAATGAGCAAAGGAGCAGAGAGGTGCTGTGCACATGCGCCGTGCCAACTCTGTGCAAGGAAGTGAGCACAATGTACTGCAAACAGGGACTGATACGACTTTTAAAAGTCGGGGCCAAACCTGAGATGGCCTAAGAGGATGGAGTTGGCAGGTGGTGCTTTTCACGTCAGACGGCTGGAGAACCTCTGTCAGACAAGTGAAATCTGAGCAGACGCAGGAACAGAATAGAAGAGTGAGAAAAGAGAAATCTAGGAGAACAGGCCAGCATAGTGAAGCGAATGAACATCCGAACGCCCACGGAGGCAGCAGGCTGCTCTATTCAAGAGTAACCTGGGGCCCAGCGGGGCTGGACCACAGTCAGCACAGGTGAGAGCCTCAGGGGCAAGACGCACACCAGGGCTGAGCTCCGCGGAGCTTTCTGCTCACCGCCAGCACTGAGAGGGTCTTTACGTTCAATTGGGAGTTGTCGGTGTTTAGTGGACATTTGTAATTTGTGAAAACAATAATACTGCAGGCATTTAAAAAGGCTTACTGTTAACAAATACTTTCAGGGTCTCAGATTTTCCTTCTATAGTCCTGAATTTTGACCTGGGTGACGTGCCACAGGGGCTGCCCTGAGTTTGTCAGATGTTTCCCGGCATTGCTGGCCTTGCTCCAGCCTGTGCAGCAGCACATGCCACCTGGTGTGGCAGCCAGACTTGTCCAGACAATGAGAAAAGTACAGTTGCTTACTTGAGATCCATCAGTCTGGTCCAACCTATTTTTTAGATTTGATAACTGTTAGATTATTTAATGTCAACAAAGCTGTAATTGATCTATGTTAATAATATGGTAATATAAAATACATGTTATGTAGTATATGTATATCTACCTATAGACATACACATGAAACATGTCATCTAGTGTTTTCTACGAAAATATTTTCCTTTATTCCAATTTATGGTTAAAGAACTTGACCTTCAGATGTGTGAAGTGATTTGAAACCAAACTGTGATCAAATTCAGATCTCCAAATCCCATATATCAATAATAAATTGTCACTGTGGGGACATATTTGATATGACAATAACTTGAACTGGCTGTGAACCAGGAATTTCCATAAACTCTGTAGCAACATGATATTCAATACCATTTGGAAGAATATGGAAACTGGGGTTCTTGATCTTTCCATCCCACTGTAAGTAGAAAAAGGTGATAAAGGAAAAAGTTATAGTCAAAGTGATTTCTCATTTTTTTTCTTAAAAGTCATATAAAATATAGTACTTTTTGCTATGCTTTGAATTTTACATATCCTCAAATAAAGGCTACTGGAGGTATAGACCCTCTGGGAGGTGGGGTTCAGTTGGAAGCAGTTGGGTCATGACAGAGAGTGTCCCCTTGGTGAGAATTTTGGGACCCTCACCCCTCCTGCCTCTATGTGTAAAACTATTAGAGACTGAAAGCAACAAGGTCAAGTAACCATGGACAGAATCCTCTAAAATCATGAGCTGAAATAAACCTTTCCTCTTTTAAAGTTGATTATCACAGGTATTTTCCCAGTAATGGAAGTCTAATTAAGACATTCTTTGATTAGGACATGTAACAGGCATACCGTGCCCTGACTAGGCAAGCTTTGAAAGGGGATCTTGAAAACTCCATTAGAGAACGATCTCAGTCTCTGAGATGCTCTCTTAGAGAGGAGTTTGTTCTATTTGCTTCAAAGCTTACAAGCTATTTTATTATTTTAACATCTGTAGATTTTTGGACTCTTCAAAAGAAAAGTGCATACACACACACATACAAACACAGCAAAGTGATGTATAGAATTATGATACTATATTGATGGCATAATTCACACTTGTTCCTTTTTTTGTTGAATGTCACTCCAGGAAAACAATTGCTCCTCTCATATGTCAAGAAGCATTGAAAAATGAAGAGCCTATCTTTTTTCCATCTGTCTTTTTTTTTTTTTGTATTTCTTGAATATTATTTGTTTGTTTGTTTGTTTGTTTTTTTCTTCCAGTACTGGGAATCAAACTCAACAACATTGTGCTTGCCAAGCACGTGCTGTGCCACTGAGCTAAATCCCCAGCCTGCTTCTTGAATATTATTTCAGTCAAACTATTATTCCTGGAAGTAGTCACATTTATAACACTGTAAGATGTTTGATACAGGTTTTTAAATTTTTTTATAACACTGTAAGATGAAGGACTTGCAAGTTGTTCCTGATTGATAACACACCATAAAAATCAAGAGTATACATACATAAACACACATGCTGCATGAAGGTGAACAGAGCTGATGGCTCATGCTGGGGAGCAACAGGAATATTTGTAGGATAGAAATATCTGTTCTCAAATTTTCCTTTGTTTAATAAAGCCCCTCCCCTCTAATTTCCATTGACTTTTGCACATTTTCTCTTTTGAAATTTTTGAAAGTCCAAGTGTAATTTCTTGAATGATTTTGAGCAAATAAAGACAACAAAGGCCAGATTCCAGAAGGAAAGAGAGAGAAGTGAAAGTGCAGTATTCCTTGATATTCACAGAACCATTGTTTAAGTATGGATTTCCTATAGGAATGTTAACTAGGGGGAGGGAGGGCCCCCGGCGCACAGGGAGCCATGGGCAGGGAGCGCCAGTCTTCCGACCGGCAGCTCACTCCCTGCCTCGTAGGCCCCCGGAGGGAGAGCCCCCTGCGCACGCTGCGCTGTGGCGCGCAGGCCTTCAGGCCGGCCGCGGCTGCTCAATTGAGAACTATCATGACACAGAGAAACAATGACACAATTGGCCCACCATGCACCGGCTGCAGATGCCCACCTAAGGACGTGTGTGAATCATTCAAACATGGAAAAACCCTTGGGAATACATGCTATACAACAGGCCGCTCTTGCTCCTGCCATTGAGAACCAGAAACGTCTAGAGTCAGCAGAGGAGCAGCTGCTGAACAAGGACTCTGAGAACATGAGAATGTGACTAAGACCAAGGGGTCAGAGGTCCTGTGGACTGGGGTCATGAGAGCCGCTTGGAAGCTGTAAACCAGGGGGACCTTGCACAATACATGTGGAGACTCCCTGGAAGCCATTCTTCCCCTGACAGTACAGGCTGTGGTGGAGCCCCGGAGAAGTCTGCAACAGGATTCCTGCTGCCTGTGCTGACAGTTGGGGAGAGGACACTAACTGGTTGTGGGGTCCCAATGCGATGGGAGGCTGGAGAGAAAACGTGACAAAAAATGGCTTTGGCCCCAGACGGCTCACTTGATTTTTGACAACCCTTAGGCTGCAACTACTTGTTAGAGCCTTCTTGTGTATCTCTGTCTTCCTGAGAAACCACTTCTAAGATACCAACATGTGTTACAGCAGTCATTGATATTTTCCTACTAATCTATCCATAACTCTCTAATGTTTGTATTGTTCCTATCCTATTTCATAAATGGTTGCATGTTTATTATTATGTATTTCTTACAACAACCATTGAGAATAGTTAATGATTATTTAATAGGTCACTCATGTATAGTTCTATTTATTTTCTTTTGAAGATACCTAAGTAGAGTAAAACAACTATTGATAATCTTCTACCTCTTTTGTCTGTAACTCACTATTATTTGTCTATTTGTTTTCCTGAGAAACTATCTTGTAGATAATAATATGTAAAACAATAACCATTGATAATTTCCTACCACTTTGTCTGTAATTTGGTTAGCCCCCCCATTATTGTTATCCTTCTCTTACTTTTTAAAATAAAAAAAAAAAAGGAATGTTAACTAGGGTTTTAGGAAAATCTAATAGAAGTCCCATATGGTAGATAGGTACCAGTGATACCTGAAATCTAATAGACTGTATTTTAAATTTATACCAGGTATGTATTTATTATTTATACATATATGTGATATGTATTGTATATATTTGTATATATATTTACATATATAATTTACATATATTTACATATATATTACATACACAAATATATGTGTGTATATTTACATATTTAATCATATACTCTTTTTACACTTGTATTGGAAACCATGATTTATATTCACATTTCCTTCACTGAAAAACATTTTCCTTTAGGAAGAAACTGCTTAAAATCTGTACCTCAATGCCTAGCATCAAACCCAGGATGTAGAAAGTATCTGTTACAAATTGGAGAGGGGGTGTGGATTACAGCATTTTTTAGCATTTTGAGCAATTACTGAATTAATAAATGTAAATCAGTGCTAAAATATTAATTTATATTAAGTACTTATCATGTGCTACAGACTATTCTAATCACATTACAAATGTAACTACTTTTAAAACTCACTTTAAACATCTATGCCAGGGCTGGGGATGTAGCTCAGTGGCACAGCACCTCCCTGGCAAGCATGGTGCCCTGAGTTCAATTCCCTGTACCAAAAAAAAAAAATCTATGCTAAAACCAATGATATCCATTTTAGAGTTGAGGAAACAAAAAGATGATGAAGTTAAATTTCTAAGTGTCTGCCATGAATATATATAGAAGCTAATGTTTGAATCTAGGTGGTTCATTCCTATATTTAATAATGATTTATTAAGGTCAATTAGTGGCAGCCCTTTTTTGTTCTTGGGTTATGGATTCATTAAGCACATTACCAAAAAGACCTTTCCAACATGAAACCTTGTTTTTTGTAAAAAGAGAGAATGAACAAGTAAGTATATTGTATGTTAGTCAATGTTAGATGTTATGCAGAGAGACAATGAAAGCCAAAGTGTTAGAGAGTCTAAAGAATAGTCATTTAAAATTAGGCTGATAGGAAAATATTTTGTTGGTAAATAGCACTTGACAATTGACACACAACTGTCATACATAAAGACAGTCAAACAGAACCATTGAGTATTGAAGTTCTAAGACATATTTGCAGGACATAGAGACCAGAATAGAGAAAGCAGTGGAGGGGGTAGGAGAGGATATGTAAAAAATGAGATTACAGATGTCATAGAAAGCTAAACTGTGTGACCCTTATAGATCATTTAAAACTACTGAATTTTGCCCTTATTGAGATATAGGTTGTTGAGTGGAGTTGGGCACTGAAGTGACATGATCTCTCATGCTTTATCAACTTGATTTATTACTATGCTGAAGACCACAGAGCCATCCAAATGGGAGAGTTCAGTGGCTTGAACCACAGTGGCAACAGTAAGAATAATGAGAATTTGTGGTAGAGTGGTTAACATATACTGATGGAAATTTCACACAAACAGCCCTGAAATGGAACTGAGTGTTGCCTTGAACAACCAGTTGTATTGGTTTTCCAAGTACAGAGTTGGAGGTAGTTCCATTTGATACTGAACCATCAACTGATCTTTTATGGAAATGTTCATTTTGAGACCAACATTAGGCATGCATTTTCTTATACTGAGTAATCAGTTCAATGCGTGTGTCTAGAGATCAGCAAGTAGTTGAAGCATCAAGCATACATTTGGAGTGATCAACATAGAGACAGTAGTAAAGCCATACTATAAAATGTTGTTACCAAAAGGTGAATATGAATTAAAAAGAAATTCAAAGATTGAGACCTAGGGAAATCCAATGATGAAAAATGAGAAGGAATCAGCAAATTAAATCAAAAAGTAATGATTAAAAAATAATGAGGTGAGACATGCAGATAACAATGTAGGAAAATTCTAATAGAAATGTATTTCTGTACCCAAGTGGAGAAAACATTGCAAAAGGGTCATTTTTCATCCTTACAAGTTTGCAGGTCATATGGGGATAGATACCTCTACACCTTTCACATTATGCCATACAATGTCTAGCACAGGATGACTACTCAAAATTATTGAATTGATTTAATCCATGATTATATGACATTTTCTGATAAACAGAAAGTAGAATATTTACAAAATCCCTTAGCTAGCCATCTATATAAGTATTAAATTTTGTGCTTTATGGAATTCACAGCCACCATTCTCCCAAACTCTCAGAAATTTCTGTATTATTATTAGGAAGCTTCAGGGCAAGTGGAACTAAAGCATTATCATATTATCTTACTACCATGGCAAAAACAGATTCTGATAAAATCTTCTAAAATATAATTCTCAGATTTAAGGTTAGCACTCATACGCATGTCCTATAACTTGGAATTGTAAATAAACAAAAACTGGAGTAATACGTCTCTTTGATACCAGGCCAGGGGGAGAATGTGGCTTTTCCACAATGCCTCACTTAAGACTACAAGGTAGTGTGAGTGTGTAAATGAAAGTGTCCTAGCCTGATAGTTGTTTATGGTGAATCTTTGGTGCAAAGGGAAGGCTACAAGTGTTCAGGATGAGCTTAGAGAGTTATTTGAGTGGAACAAATGCTGCAATACAAAATTTAAAATGCCCCTGCCTTTGCTTCTACTACATTTGTGGACACAAAATTTAACTTGCAGAGCCAAAGCCAGTTTGGTTAAACTGGAGAAGGAGGAGATCAAGCAGTTATGCATCAGAGGGAAAATAAATCAGGTGGAAGAGAAAGCCATCAGAAAGCAGGAAATAAAATGTATGTCCCCTAGGACTCATGTGTGACTCCAAAGGAGAGGGGTCAATCCTCGGCTGAGACCCCAAGGTCCCTGCTTGAGCATGAGCTGTTTGACTTGGATTGCTTATCCATCCTCTGCGTTCACAAGGGTGACCCTGTGGGGAGGCTAGAGCAAAGTCGCCAAAAAGTGGATCCCCACACATTTCCCAAATGGCGGTGGCTGCCCCTTTTACAGGTTGTTCTAGTTGAGCTTCTCACTGGGTCAGCAAGAAGCTAGGGGTGCAGGAAAGCATACACAGGAGGAGTGGAGAGGCTAGCCTTCTTTCTCTAAAGCACTGAGTTTTCCTTCTTACCCAGGACATAGGTATTCTCCACACTCAAAAAATTCCAATATACAAATCTGTTGCTCTTTTTACAAAATGACGCATAGCAGGTACTCATTAAATAACTGGGGAAGAAAAGGCCAGATAAATTTATTTGGTGCTTCTAGTAAGACAGGGCATTTTCTAAGTTTTCCCTACATATAAAAATTAATATAAAATGAAATAGGATTCTATCATACTGCCATATATAATAATGAACTTAACATTCCCTTTCACAGTAACAATCTGTTAGACTTCTTAGAATGTTGCCTTTCTCATCAGGAATTTTTCTAGAGAATCAAAAAAAAATTTTGCAGGGGAAAACAGGAAAAGAATCGTCTGAGCCTGGTGCCTGTGATTCTGTTTAATTTAAAACAGTCACTCAAAACAGCGTTTCTAAGTATTCTTTTTTCTCTTCTCTTTTGTGTTCTTGAGTCTACTTTGTCCATCTGGGGAATTGCTAATCTAAGCATTTAAAACTATTTCTGAAATAGCATTTCTGAGCTGCTTTTCAGCTGTGATTCCTAGGATGGATGCTGGTCCCATGCCCGAATCTTCTAACCCTCGCCATGAGGCCTCTGGCTCCCTCTCCTCCTGGAGGCAGGGCCTTACCTCCCTCTCCTTCACCCTGGCCACCAGGATGATGTGTTTAAAGGGGCATGACATTCAAAAGCAAATGCTCTTATTTTGGAGCACAGCAGCATAGAGACCAAAAATCATGATGCTACGTTCTCTGCCCCTGGAATTTGGACAGCTGTGGTGCATATTCACTGCCTCATCTTTAAAAGAGTTGCTCAAAAGTTACTATAGTAGTGAAGATCTTTCTAACTAAATTTAATAACTTTCCCTAGTACTTATAATCTTAGAGGCTTGCCCTCTTTGTCTTTCAGTATACTATACATATAATTATTATGCTTATCTTTTATTTTCCCTCACTAAAAGGTCAGTTCTACAAGGGTGGAAACTCTGCTCTTGTTTCCTTTATTTGAATTTCTCTGCTCTCCTCAGTATTATTTCCTTTTAGCACTGGAGGGGTAGGTAGCACATCCTAGGAACTCCGCACATACAGAATGTAAGGGATGAAGAGACACAACTACTCCTTTTCTACACTTGGAAAAATGACAACAGAGTGGCTTAGGAAGGAGACATAACTTGCCAGAGGCTCCATGGCTGGGAAAAGGGAGGTGCAGTGCTGAAGTCCCAGCACTGCTGACCCCAGATAGCCTGATAGTGCACTCACCACCCTACATTGTTTTCAAGCACTTCTCTATGGGGTCCCTTCTGCTTGCCTCACAATCATTTTATTTCTTCTGTTTAAAGAACATTTAGACTTTTACTTCATACCTCTTCCTCATTAGTGACCTAAGTGACAAAGCCCTAGCCACATGTGTATTATGTTCATATGCTACTTTAAAAATGGTGCTTGATGGTAATGGTGGTTTGTTTAAATGTCAGATTCATAAAGTGCAAAAACACTAGCCAAATATATTTTGCATTATTTTGGAAACCCCTTCATAATCCATAGGGAAACTAAATGCAAATGCTGAGATTATTTTACATGGGCTTTCCATGACTATTTGATGACTAGAGTATCCTCAGGGCATTTTTGAAAATAAGCAACTGGAATTTGGGCTGAGTTAAGAGACACTGTTGAAACCACTCTCCACCACCTGAATCACAACAAGCTGTGTAATAAACCTTACATAAATGATTCCAAAACACAGTGATTTGTTTTATAATTCTCATAAAAATTGATACATCTTAAAATAAAAATTCTCAAGGTCCTCAATGTAGGAATCACAATTCCTCCTAAGCACGTGGACTAATTATTTTTCTTGGAGGACATTTACCAGGGAAAACTAAGCCCACATCTTTCCACTTACATCACTGAAACTGCTCCTGAGCTGATCACAACCTGTACTGACAAACTGCCCACTGCTGAAGATGAAGCATTTCCTTCTTTGCCATTCTAGTTTCCTTTGCTGGGGTCATTGATCTCAATCCAAACACAAGATTCATCTCCTATTCAGGGCAACAAAAATGTCCCCAGGTGAACACCCAGGACTTTGGACATAAACATCATTTTTGTGTATTTGGTTTTGAAGGACAGTGCACATTTCACACTGATGCTTTGGCCTAAATTGTACCTCTGGAGTACTTATATCTCGCAGAAATTGAACAGATATTTTGTCAAAAAGTTTTAAAAATTAAAAATCCAATTTGAACACAAACACATTCATTCATGGTCATCTGTGACAAATTAGCAAGTTCAAAGTGTATGGTGGATGGAGGTTTGTCAATCAAACTAGAAAAATAAGCTTTGAGAACTACTTCAGTAATCACCTTCTCCAAGAAACTAAAGTAAGATTAGTGTGTAATTTATATGTATGTGGTTTTACATTTTGAAGGGTTCAGACTCTTTATACAGCAGTAGCTCAGCCACTGCTGTGTGATAGATGGTAGATGGTAGAATAGGAGAGGAAGAGGAAAGAACACACATGTATTTAAATACCAAGTTTGCATTCCTAAACTTTCAATGGAGCTTAATAATACTCTAATCTTGCTGTAATTGTGAATTATTAAATATAAATGAATTTTTTCCTAAAATGTAAGAAAATAGAGCTATGAAATATTTAATACTACAAGAGTTTAAATATCAAGTTTTAGAGTGATTTTGCAACTCTTTCTGAAAAAGAAAAATATTTAAATGTGTGAAACACACAGTGAATGTAATCAGTGTGTGCTACAAACACATATGAATAAAAATTCAACAGAGAGGGACTGGGGATTTAGCTCAGTGGCACAGTGCCTGCCTGGCAAATGCAAGGTTGTAAGTTATATTCCCATTACCAGAAAACAAACAAACAAACAAACAAACAAAAATTCAACAGAGAAACCAGTTACATCACATGTTCTGGGTGAGGAAATATGCTACCCATACACAGTCTACACCGAAAGTGTGTAGTATTTCTAAAATACTCATGTAACAAATAAATTATCTAGTCCCTTTTAATTATTAGAATGTCATTGTCTTGTGAACTTTATACTTTTGCCATTTTATATTGCATTTGTTATTATAAAATTGTTCTCATAAATGAGGTGATTACAGTCTCTGAGCTAGAAATGAGAAGGGGGGTCTTGGCCTCTCTAATCCACAGATGGCCAAAGTTGTAGGGAACAGCTGTGACCAATCTTGTTACATGTTAACTAAAGGCACCCTCCACTACATTGGCAAACTGTCTAGACTTGTAGGAGAAATGAAGATGTCTGAAATTTTATATATTTCAGACCAAAAAAGTATCAATAACTTAAACCACAAAGAATCCAATCAAGGTAAACTTGTGCCTTGACTGATTAAGTGACTCAAACACCTAAAATTACTAACCACAAATTTATTTCTGTTCAAAGAGCATTTCCTTGCAGGCCTAAGTAATGTATCTGGGATAGAATTCTAACATTAATGGTACTTCAGATGATTTTATTGAATGGTATGAGAGGGAATAATTGTCCATCCAACAAGGGAATAATTCAACAAGGGAATAATTCAACAAGGGAATAATTCAAAGTAAAATGAAACATGATAGTTTTCAAAGAAGGCTAATAGGAACACCGTGTAGAGAACAAGGTACAGAGAATATGATACATAACTAACTCAAAAAGCAGGGAGAACTTTCTAGCGGAGTAATACATGATTTAACATATTTATATTATACATGTACATATAAATAGCATATATGTTTATACACACTCTGTCTCTGCTATTCACAGGGCATTAGTTCCAAGAAACTTAGTGGATCCCTGAAACCTCAGATAGTCCTGAACCCGACAAATATGATGTCTTTTGCTATTCATACATACCTGTGATAAAGCTTTATTTATAAACTAGACACTGTAGCAGATTAACAACAACAAAACCTAATGGTAAGATAAAGTGATTGCAGCACTGTACTATGACATTTATTTGATGTGATTTCTTGTTCCCATTATACTACAGGAGTATTTTTAACTGTGGCTGACTGTAGGCAACTGCAACTGAGGAAAGGAAGATTGTAGGTAAGGGGAGACTACTGTGTGTGTGCACATATGTGCATAAGTACATGTTTTGTGAGTGTATATGTATGCATGTGGATATATGCATGTATGCATTACTATAAACATATATGTGTTAAAATCTTTATAATCTTTGTGGAAGGGTGAGGGAGAGATTCCTCTCCAAGAAATATAAATGATAGAGACATCCAATTTTGTTCAACAGCTCTGCATTAAGTTATTATAACTCAATTAAGTAGATTAAAAGAGATCTGTGCATTATGGTGAAATCCAGTTAAGGCTAAGTGTGGTCCTCATTTGTCTTGTATGCAATGCACCACAAATTTCCTTTTCAACAAACATAATTAAGAATGGAGGAAGAGACATTAAAACATAATGATATTTCTTCCTTAGTTGAAGTTCCTTTTCAATCCAGAATAAGAAAATTAGTATGAGCTTTTTATGACTTAACTGTGAATAACTTTTATAGTTAAATCTCAGAGTGACAAAATATAGACAAATTGGATATATGATATCTCCTGGCCTTATCTTACATTTGAATCTGCTTTTCTTTTCAAAGTCATTCATCAGGAGTTGGACAAAGAGCTAGATCATCTCAAATTCCTACTGTTTATTCATAAACACAGGAAGTCCTTACTTCTCACAATTAAGTCTGACACCTATCTTCTATGGAATGAGTTCCACAAGTTCACAAAGAACCTGAGTAAAAAAACTTGAAAACATATGTACACCAGTGCTTCTATTACTGACTCAGGTCCCTCTGATATAAAATCTGGAGTCATCCAGACACTGCACATAATTTATATTGTATTATATTATATTACATTACATTATATTATATTACATGCTAAAAAGAAAGGTCTGCTAAGCAAATCGATGGTGCAAGGAAGTCTTACAGAGAGATTTTTTTAAAAAAAATGAAAGAAGGAAAACATTAACAGACAGACAACATTTTACAAAATAGTAAAAGAACTATACAAACAATACAGAGTTACAAACAAAGTGGTAGGAAAATAACAATGCTTGTTGTATTACATATTGATATCTTCAAAATGGTTTCTCATGAAAACAGATAGAGACATGCAATATTGATCAATGAAGGACTCATTAACAGTTTCTTTCAGCAAAGAAATAGGAGACAGTAGATCAACTATGCTAACCATCCTCTATATACATACATACAAAATTTCTCCTTCTTTCCCTTCTCTTTTCCCACATCCCAGTTGCCCTTTACCCTTGAGCATTTTCCTATCATTTCACATAGAAGAAGTTCCATGAACCAGGGTCAGTTTCTAAGTCCTTTGGGGCAATCTTTACTGTTAATCAATTTATTATTATTATAGGGTAATTGTTATTGTTAGGACAAAAGAAGGGAAATCAACAGAGGTTCCAACTGAGCAGGACAGGTTTATTTCAGAGCAAACCTGAGAGGGGCCACTCCTGCACTATGGACCAGACTGGCTTGCTCTCGACGGACTATAAGTTCTGTATAGGGTCACGAGCATAAAAAGTGACATGAAAGGAAAGGGTCACAATGGGACTTTGGAGGGGAGAGTTGCATTTTGTTTGTCGAGAGCAGGGCTGAACAATGATTGGGAGTTATAGGGTGAAACTGTTCCTACTGGGTCTTATTGATCCCTGATGACACATCTGCAGCAGGTGTGAAAGAATAATGGGGGCGGGGGTGCCTGCTCACACTGGGAGGGTGGTGATTGGATCCCTTTACCCCACACTGCTGTGAGATAAGGAAAATGGGCTGCACATCTCTTCCTTAACTGCGTCCTGCTAATCAAGGCTGATGGTGTGTGTGGGGAGGGAGTCATCTGGACTGAAGAAGGAGACTGTATTGACGTGGTCTTTAGCAAGCACCTGTGAAGTAGCAGCAACCCTTTTGGTGAGAAATCATTGGAACAAATTGCGCAGTCAATTTGTTTGCACAGTCAATAAATAGAGGAGTAGAAAGAGGAGCACAAGCACTGTAAAATGAGGAATCCAAGATATGAACTCTGCAGGAGGTCCTGAGACCTTTCTTGTATGACCTTTTACCTGGATGTCTGTCTCCCACAGAGCAGCAATTACACTGCCATTAGTATAAAAGGACAGGGGCTGGGGATTTAGCTCAGCGGCAAAAGCGCCTGCCTGGCAAGCGCAAGGTCGTGAGTTCGGTTCCCGGTACCGGAGAAAAACCAAAAAAAAAAAAAAAAAAAAAAAAAAGGACAGCATGTCGTATGAAGCAGATGAAGCAGAGCACAGGTAC
This sequence comes from Chinchilla lanigera, assembly GCF_000276665.1. NCBI lineage: Eukaryota > Metazoa > Chordata > Mammalia > Rodentia > Chinchillidae > Chinchilla > Chinchilla lanigera. The sequence continues at coordinate 948,351 of NW_004955540.1, read as the reverse complement.
CCACTTGGGTAGCTATAGGGAGATCTAAAGCCAGGGAATTTTGTAAAACTACTTTTTCCATTTGTAATGTCTTACCCATTAGTAATGTCATAGCTTTGTGGGTGGCATTTAATGCAAGGGCTAGGTGTTGGGCTAAGACCTCTACATCCAAGTTTACTTTGAGAGTAGCTACTCCTGGCATTGTTACAGCTGGGGGGTGGGGGGTAAAGACACCAAGGAGTACATTTTAGATGCCCCTGGTGGTAGACTGCATGGTGCTATTTGCAAGTGGGGCAGCCTAAGTACTTCCTGGTGGATGGCACAAGCATTGTCATGACAGCCCTCTATATAATGTAAGTGGCCTAATAAGGGGATGTTTTAGAGGCACTGCTATCAGTAAAGCAGTCAAGGACACCCGTGATGTGAGTAGAGGTCAGGTGATGAAAATCTTTTAAGGAGAAATCTACTAATGCAGCACAAGAGTGGTCCCCTGAAGTCCTCTGGGGGCCAGGTTCGGGTATGAGTGAGGCAGGGTTAGAGGGGAGCTGCGTGACAGGAGACCAGAGGTTGTACTATGGTCATGCGTAGAGTCTGAGTTTAGATGGAGAAATGGAATGAAGAGCCCTGTGGATTAACAGATCCTGTAACCCATGGGAGGACAGACCTGGACGGGTTGATGGAAATTATTTTCTGAGCCTTAGGAATAAGGAGAGCAGCAGCAGTCCCCACCTTGAGGCAAAGTGGCCAGCTCTGATAGATGGCATCCAGCTGTTCAGAGAAGTGAGCCCCAGGGAGCCAGGAGTGTTCTCAGGCCGTGCTGAGAATCTCAGTGCGGACACCTTGAGGCATGGATGGACAGATGGAAGGGTTCATTAGGGTTGGGAAGGTGGAAAGTGTGGGCTTCGTTAGGACCACGTTCAGTCCCTCAAATGTGTGAGTTAATGAAGACCCAGCACTGAGGGCTCACTGAGGTCACCTCAGGGCGTCATGAAGTGGCCTGGCTGACAGCGCAGGCATGCAACCAGACCTGAAGAGGCCAGCTGGTGCCTAGAAAGGAAAAGTGCTCGTGTAGTCTTTAGGCAGAAAGGAGATTGTGCTTTTTCTGTCCTCTTGGATTTCTTGGTTGTTGGGAGTGATGCAGAGTTCTAAGTAAGTTACCACTGGATACACAAGTTAGGCTTAAACTTAGAGGCCCTATCTGCTAGAAAGCTAAGGAGAAGAGCAGTCTGAGTGCTGCATATGTCTTTTGCAGGGCTACAGAGGAGGAAGTCATTCACATACTGCATGAAGACCTGAGAGGTTTGGTGGGTCAGAGAGTGCGCTTTGAGTACCTATCCAAAGAAATGGGGGCTGTAACAGAATCTCTGCAGTAGAACTGTCCAGGTCAATTTCTGTGCGAAGTTAGAATCAGGATCAGTCTAGCTAAATGCAAAGAGATTTGGAGCAGAGAGATCCAAGGAGTTGTGAAGAAGGCATCTTTAAGGTCCAAGACTGAGAAGTGTGTTGTGTCAGGGGGTATTTGGGATAGGAGAGTGTAAGGGTTAGGGACCACAGGATGGATAGGAATTACAGAAGCATTGATCTGGTGGAGGTCTTGTATGAAGTGGAAGGAACCATCAAGCTTTCTGACAGGAAGAATGAGGGTTTTATGAGAAGAGCTGGTGCAGATCAATATTCCTGTCTTAGAAGGTAATCAGTAATGGTTTGATTCACCTCAGTCCTTCTGGGATAAGGAAGTACTGAGGAGAGGAAATAAAATGAGTAAGATTCTTCAGGAAAATTTTTATAGAAGTCTGATGGGAGGTTATTTCGGGGAACACTAGTGACCCAGACCTGGGGCATTAAAAGAGGCCATTTTATGGAGATGAGGCAGGGATCAGGCAGACTCTTTTGAGTTCATCTCCTGGCAGAGAAGGGAAAACCTCATGGGCTCGGGAAGGTGGGCATGTATAGCATGGCACCTAGTTTGTAGCTAAGGTCCCTGCCCAGTGGCGGGGTAGAACAATGGGCAACAGCTAAGAATGAATGCAGGAGGATGACTTTCCCTATTGTACAGTACACAGGGGGTGTCTGTAACCAGAGCTCTCAGACCCCTTTCCTGCCAATGACAGGAAAAGGAGAGCAAGCAAGAGACCCCTGGAATTCCAGAACAGAAAGGCTTGCCTTAGTACCCACAAGGAAAATGAGATGGCCTTACTGGATACCATCATGACAACCCTGGGTCTGGTGGCTCACTTTGCATGGGGAAAACAGATCCCAGTCACCATGGATCCTCCATCTTTAAAGCCAGCAGGTGAGACAAGTCAACAGAACTGGGCTGGGGCTTTTTGTGTGAGGTCTTACCCAAGCTGGTAGGGCATTCCTGGTGGGGACAATCCAAACTGCAGTGTCCCTATTGGCCACAAATGGGGCATGGCCTAGTTGTACGAATGAGGGTTGGGGCAGGCTTTTTCCCAGTGCCCATCACAGCTGCATCTGTAACAGGAGCCAGGTGGTATGGCAAAGGTCCCTCTTCAAGAGGGTGAATAGCAGAGGCAAGGATTTGGTACTCTAATCCAGTTTGTCCTTCCTTTGGGGCCCATAGCTCAACCTCTTGGCTGTTACAAATGCAGAAGGAGGCATTTATGAGCTCATTTCTGGGAGCCTGAGGTCACTCTTGTAACTTATGAGGCTTTTTTCTAACATCAGGAGCAGACTGGGAAATGAACTGGAGTTGGAGAAAGACCTGTCCTTCTCTGGACTCAGAATCCATATTAGTATATTTTGTGTTAGCCTCTGCTAGTCAGGTCATAAAAAGGGCAGAGTTTTCATCAGTTCCCTAAGTATTCTCTCTCAATTTATCACAGTTAACTGCCTTGTATGAATTCTTTTCCATGCCAGCCAGGAGCCATCTAATCATATGATCACACCTTTGGAGACAGTGATGCTCCTCCTGGTAAGCCCAGGAAGGGTGAGTAGGGATGTTTTAGGGACTGCCTGAGCTTCCATCATATGTATTGGGTTGTTTCAATTCTGCTGGTAGAGTTCATCTGCATAAGTTTCAACTGCCTGCCAAATACATTCTGTCTCATCTGTAGTGAGAACTGAGGAAACAATCACATGTATGTCTTGGCCTGTGAGGCTAAAATCCTGAGATACTTGGAGGAAATCCTTTTATGTTCACAGGATTGCCAGAGAAGGACCCCAGGCTAAACCATTCATAGAAAGGGAGTGTGGACATGGACTCTTCCTTCAACCCCTGACCCTGTCAGAGTGGAAGGACTAAAAGAGGGGAAGCGCTCTCCAGAAAGCAGTAACCAAAGAGGACAAGGAAAAGGAGCTGAAGTTTGAGCTGCTTCCTGGAAAGTAGCAGAGCTGGCTCAAGAAGGGAGGGAAGGAGAGGAAACCTGCATGGCAGTCTCAGCTGCTGGGCCAGGACAGAGTCTAAGGAGTTAAAAGTGGGTTTTTCCTCCAGCAGGAATAACTGGTAGGCCAAGAAAGGGAAGTGAGTAGAGAGTCAAGAAAGCTTGGGCATTGGGATCTCCTGCTACTTGCCATTTCTCTGCAAGTTGTTATCAAGATTATGAAGAATTCAGAAGCCAAGGGTACCAAATTCAGGCCACTGGCTGGCATTGTCTATCTTGAATGAAATATGAGACATTTAGGCTGAATGCACCCTTTAAACAGAGAGGTGAAAGATTTTTTAGCAGGCAACCCAAAGGGTATCTGTTGTAGAGGCCTATGGAGGCCACTTGCCTTGAAAAAGTAGCAATTGCCTCCATTTTGGCTGAGTCTGACCCTATTTCCATGTATTGATATGTACTGAGCTGGCTGAGACCTTTCTTTATCCTTTCAACTGGCTTTAAGCAATGCATATCCGCCTAGCCTGAGGTGCTGATGGTAATCTTTGGAGATGGTAGGTGTGTTTCCCCAGACCCTGTTGCTCCCTTGAGTGAGTTGGAATGAGGTGGGATGTGTGAGCCAATGTTCCACACTGTCAGCTGGGATCGAACCTCAGGATAGAGGCTATGACTTCCTTGGGCTTCAGACATTACACATCAGAGCTGAAGCACCAACCCAAAACATTAGGTACTATCTCAATTGTGTTATGCCTATTACTCTTTCTGTACATCCTTCTCTCTGCATATAGCAGAGGTGATTTCAGGCCTCCTACCTAGCCCAGCTCATGGCACTCACCTACTTCCCATGGTTCTCACAGTCATCCATCCCCAAGCCACTCCTTTCTTCACAAATGAATAAAATCTGGGTTTGATCCTGAGTAGAGGCCTTTGTTCTGGAGAGCCATCATCACAGCTGGACTTAAGGCCCCTTGGCTCCCCATAACTACAAACATGGCTTAGTGTCTTCATTCTCGCTATGGGTTGGCCTGGAAGTGGTAGACTGGAATTAACTCACTAGAATTCCAATAACTTCTCATAGGATTACAAATAAAAACTTCCTGCGCCATGAGGAGGACTGGGAAGGACTCTCTATGGTTTGCCAGAATTTGAGAAATTGGGGATTGATAAGAAAGTGGCCCTGAATCCGTAGACCTGTGTTAGGGCATTCCCCAAACAGAACTAGGCACTGGAAATCCTCTGTGGATGTGGCCTGGCCACATCAGAGATGAAACTCTGAGAGATTTCTGAAAGATTAAGCAAACATCTCTGCTCTGATATCTGCAGAAGTCCACCACAGAGCCCAGCCACGTGGGAACCCCTGGTGGTGTGGGACAGACCTACAATTCCTGGATGGGCCTGGGGGAAGTTAGGGAAGAATCTTACCAGTCCTAGGCTGGATAATGAAGTACCTGGGGTTGAGTGGAGGGTTAGCAGCAAATGGCAAATGACAAAAAAGAGAAAAAGGGAGGGAAGCATTTAGGTCACAAAAGAGAGATGGAGGATAGTGGAGTAGTCTCATTGACCTCTGCCCCACCTTGGGTGTGAAAATGTTAGGGCAAAGTGAAGAAACAGAGATATGAGCTCAACAGCCCAGGTTCATTTCAGAGCAAACCTGAGAGGGACTGCTCTGGCCCTAGAGTGTAGACCAGCTCACTCACATACAGGCTGTAAGGTCTTTATGGGGTCATGAGCCTAAAAAAGGAGGCCTGGAAAAGTAAGAAGTCACAAAGGGACTTTGGAGGAGGAGCGCTCAGCACAAAGGAGTTGTGGCTATTTGCCCTGGACAGGGCTTGAGAATGTACAGGGAGTTGGGTTGTGTTTGCCAACAACAGGGCTGGATAATAATTGGGAATTACAGGGTGTAACTGTTCTTACTGGGCTTTATCGAGCATGCTGATACATCTACAACAGGGGTAAAAACACAGCAGGTGGTCTCCACACAGGCCAGGATGGTGGTCCTCGGATTCCTTCAGTTATATAGAGCACTAGATAGCTAATCTGAATGCCTCTAAAGGACAAAGCAGTGCAAATATTTATTGACTATAATACATGACAGCAATCCATGAGACATAATGTATGAAATGTTGGCCCGAATCCTACAAATGGAAGCTTCAGGGGCCAAATGACAGGGCAGTGACTGGGACAATTCACCCTTTACTCTGCCATGAGCCTGAAAACCAAAGCTTGAGTTTGTTCGTAGTCTAAGGTTTTCTGGTGAATGCTGAAGATAACCTGATAAAAAGCCTTTTACTGAAAGAGAAATAGGTATATAAATGCTAAAAACTACAGGTACATTTTTATATGTGTTGTTTTATTTATAATTCTCCAACCAACCTAAGAAGCATATTTGGTTTTTTTCCCACTAAATGTATTGATAAATTCAGGTTGGAAAAGGTAAAACAAATAATCCCATGATTCAATAACTTGTAAGTGATAAAACCCATCTGTAAAGCCCCGCTTTGGTCTTTGCTACTCTGTCACACAGATCAAAGACTCTACCCCTTAACCTACTAAGAGCTAAGAGGGGGTATGCCACACACACAGCACTTCCACATTTCCATCTTATTGGAGTGGTGAGTGTATCCACAGTAAGATGCAGCATCCCAGTGGATAGACCTTGTCTTCTTCAGGAAGAAGGAAGCTCAGCACACGTGTTAGCTCATGGAGAGGCTGAATAAATTTTGACAAAATGAATATATTGAGAATTGCAGAAACTAAACCAGAAGCCAATCTTCAGTTTTCTGGGAGTGATATGATAAAAAGTTATTATATTAGCGAAGCTTTTCTTTAAATAAAAGAGAAAATGCTGCTGATACTGTATCAATGAAATGGAAGATTTCTTAAGAGTACCATTCAGTATGCAATAGACAAAATTCAACAAATGGCTTCCTAGAATGAGGTTCCTCTTCCATGGAAATACACTGAACTATCTTCTAGTAGTTATGTTGTGTGGCATAGCTGACCTTCAAGTACAGAGAGCTAGATTGTGCAGATCTAACTCCTGAGTCACTTCAAAAGATGACAGTTGTCTCTGAGAAGCAGTAGAAAGAAGTGAGACAAGTTCAAAGCTTGAGGACTCAATGAACTGTTGAACCAAGGCTATTTGCTGACAACCAGTAGAAAAATGGTCTTCAGTGTTAGGCCTGTGGGAAACTGAATCTGCCTACAAGAATGTGCTTGGAACAGGATCCAAAACTCCAAAGAAAAATATAGTAAGCCAACACCTGACTTCACCCTTATGAGACCCTAAACAGAGAAGCCAGCCATCTATCAGAACTATGAGCTGATATAGTAGTGGGTTATGATCTGTAACAGAATAATAGAAACAGACATACAGGGCCACATGCTTTTACAAAGATTAATTCTTAAACAAATGATATTCTCTCTCCTCTTTAATGAACTTGCAATGAAAACTTTAAAAAGAGCCCTTCAGAGAACAATCTCTGCCTGTTTCAAGGGGCTCCACGGGAAAAAGCTTCACTATCTAATTATAAGGTTACACTGTGCAGCTATAGTTGCTCCACCACATGACAGTGGGAGTGCACACTAAGCATTTAATATATTCTGTGGTATCTCATCCATATTAAAGAGGCAAATGCTTTTATTTTGGGGAAAGGGGAATACTTTAATGATCTTTGGAAGATGCCAAGGTCTTTTTTGTGGCCTTATTCAACTTCCCTAAAAACTTGATTCAAACTCTGTCACTTTGAGAAAATATATGTGACTTTCTTTTATTCTTTCATGTGTTTTGAGTTTAATAACATATGCTGTTTATATTCGGTTTCTATAGAGTTCCTTTTTGTCTTGTAAACAGTTCCAAAGATTTACCTAAAGCTGTGTGGGTTTTCTTTCTTTCTATTTGCCCACCACCTCCCCGCTTGGAAAGTCTGAAAAGCTCCAAGGATTACCAGCAGCTTAACTTCAGTCATGTCTTGTAATAGATAAATACATTTATTGTTTCATTTTGGCTCTGCAGGACGGTGAGAAATTAACTCATCTTATTCTTTCCAAAGTGAGCTCATGGTCCCCATCTCAGTAGAGTCTCCCCTGCTTGGGCTTCACTGACTTGTCAAAAAGTTCATATACATGAGTCCTCAATACGTAAAAAGGCCTAAAGATCAAGTTTTTCTTCTTTAAAAAGAGGTAGCTAGTTTTGGAAAGGAAAATTGACTTCTCCTTTTAAGGACTTAAAATATGACAGATATTTACACAAACATATGCTCTATTTTTAGTTATTAATATTCCCATTTTCAGATGAGGGCATTACCCTCAAAGAAGTTCAAAAACTTGTAAAAATGTGTAACACTAAAATAGAAGAAAGGTGTGGATCTTGATCCAAGATGACTCCAGGTTTCCGGCACTTAGAAAAGTGTTGGTATAGCTAGCACTTTAAAATAATTTTTTTTTCCTTTACAGACAAGTGATTTCACAAGGCTTAGGGCCAAAAGGGCTTTTCCCATGTCTCTTCAGCCCAGATAAATGAATAATGAAATATGTAGATGCAGCCACCAGGCAGGAGCTGCTTTGTTTTCCACAAGAGGACAAATAGCTGAAGATTGCAGGAAGTGAGAAAGCAGGTGTGACATCTGCTTTACTCCGCAGTGCCCTTCTGCTCTGCTCATTCTATAAAAGGCTCTGCTCTGCACATGGAAAGACAGTGGTCCGAGGCACACGGAATGGCTAGCTCTTCTCCTTGGAGCTAGCTTTGTGTACATCATTTTTCCTATCAGCCTGCTTTAGCTTGGTCAGCAGTGACAGATGAACCCTTAGCACGTGAGGTGAACGGCCAGTAATGTTACAGGCAGATAAAGAGATAGAAAAATAAACACAGACAGATAGAGACTGGCTCTCAAGGTGTTGCAGGAGCTCTGCCAAGAAAGAGCAGCACCCAGCAGAGTTTCCGCAAGGACCATTTGTTTGGAGAGGGTACCCAGGGACTAGCGCCCAGAAGCTGAGCTCCACTCCTGGGTGGTTCAGGATTTTTGAGGGCCTGCTAAGGATAAAGTGACCATGTGATGGGCTGGAAAGCAGAAATGTAGGCTCACAGGGGCAGAGCACAGCTTACAGAGGCAGAAACTGGCCAGTAGCTGGGCCTGCTGGGGATTTCCTACTAGGTTGTTTTTGGTTTCAGTATCCTGAGCTGAGGGATTGGCTCTCTCCAGGCTGTTGTTTTTGGTTTCTGTTCTCCTGAGAGGAGCAGGGTGAGTATCTTTGGGCTTCCTGCCTTATTCTTTCTTTTGAGACCTTACACCTTTTAGAAGGTCTCACCTTTGTCTTTTATCATGGCTTCTAAGCGGCTGTAAAAGTGCTGGTAGCTGTCTTGTATCTTTTGGAGCTATAGAGAATGAAGGGCTTTGAGAGGTCTGGAAGTCCCAAGGCTGGAGCAGATTGCAATTCACTTCTGAGTTCGGTAAAAGCTGACAGTTGCTTAGGGTCCCAGACCAGGAGTTCCTTTGCACTCCTCTTTGTGGTTTAGTAAAGGGGCCTCACAGTAACAGCGATGTTTGGGATCCAAAGCTGACAGAATCCTATCCTTCCCAGGAACTCTTGAACCTGTCTTTGGGTCTTAGGTACCCCAGCAGCTTGGATAACTTTCTTACATTCTATCCGCAACCTTCCTTCTCCTTGGGTTAGGTGAAATCTCAGCTACTTTCTGTGTGGTTGACAGAGTTGAGCCTTTATTCTTGGCCCCTGGAAGCCACATTTGAAGAGGTGTTCTAACTGATCAGAGCCCTTTAGGCACATGGTGCTCATGTGCCAGAAGAAGTTCATCGACATACTGAAGCAGGGCGCAGCCATGTCTTTGGGTAAGAAAAGCTTGAGGATCCTTAGCAAGAGCTTCCCTGAAGATGGTACAGGAGTTTTGAACCCCTGTGGCAAACAGGTCCAGGTATACTGAGTTTTTGTCTTTCTTTGTGGGTCCTCCCACTGGAAGGAAAAGAGGTCTTGGTTTGCAGGGCCCAATTGTATATGGAAGAAGACATCCTTTAGGTATAGGCAGATAAACCAGGCCACTGAGGCTGGTAGAAGGCTGATTAGAGAGTAGGAGTTGGGTACAGAGGGGTAAAGAGTGACTGTGGCTTGACTGACAGCTCACAGGTCTTGGACAGGTTGGTAGTGTAGGGTCCCTGGTTTATGTGCTGGGAGCAATGGAATGTTTCAAGCTGACTGGCAGGGCGCAAGTATTCCAGTTGTGGAGAGCCTCCCCAGGTTTGCTGGACCCCTTCTAGAGCCTCTCAAGGGATAGGGTACTGTTTAACTCCCACAGGTTGTGCTCCTACTAGTACCTTGATTTGGATCAGGGGGCTATTTACAGCCAGTGGGAGTGGTTGTCCTCATCCCAGACCCTGGATCATCTGTCAGTCAGCTTTCCTCCCATCTTTGTCAAGAATAGACTCCGTTCCTCTTCTCAGAATGCCATGAGGATAAGCACCAAGGAAGGAGGGGGCGATTGGAGCCCTAGCTATCTGCCCTCCTCAAAGGTGATAGTTACATGCAGCTTGCTAAGCAGATCTCATCCCAGCAGGGGACTGGGGCAGTCAGGAATGTGCAAGAGCGAGTGGATGACTTCATGCCCCCCAGTGTTGCACTCCAGGGTTGGAGCAGCTTGAGGGTTGGATGAGGGTACCGGTGGCTCCTGTGATGTTGACTTTCTTCCATATGGTGGGGCAGTCTGCTACAACACCATCAAATGTTCTGCTACCATGTCCACCACAAAGCCCATCATTTGGTACCCTAAAACCTATACTTTCAGGGATCATTTCTACAGTATCATTGGTCCCCTATATTTCTGTGACCATGGACTTCCTGGGAATTGTGGAGCCCAGTCTATCTCAGTCTTTGAAGAGTTCTGAGCTGGCTGGGTTGAATAGGCTGGATTCTGGGTCCTGTGGTGCAGCCTCCATCAGGGCTTGAGCTTCCTGCTGTGGGCACTCTTTTTTCCAGTGGACTTTCTCTTCCCAGTGCCCACACTGGTCGTGGCTTAACAGAGTTCTTTTTTTTCCCTTTCCTCATGTTCCCTTTTTACTGCCTTTTTGTCCTCTGTCTTGTGGAGTCTTGACCTATGATTGGGTGAGGATTGTTGGGGTCAAGTCAACCTTCTTTTTCATCTTCCATTCAGCTTCCCTTTTCTCTTCGAGGTTCTAATTTACAAAGACCTTGTTGGTAACTTCTAGTAACTGAGTGAAATTCATCTCTGCAAAACCCTTGATCTATAATTTTGGCCAATGCTGCTGGCTCTCTGGCTGACAAAGATGGTATTTACCATGCTCTAATTCTCTCGGTTCTTAGGAAGACTTGGTAGGCTTCACAGAGATGTTCATAGAAAACCCTGGGGATCTTGTCAGGTTTTTGTGACATCTCCATTACCTTGTTTGTCCTTGATATTTGTCACTTCTTGGCCCCCTGAACACATTCCCTGCAGTAGCACCTCTCAGTAAGCTGTGAGACTATTCACCCCTTGGTCCCATGTGGGTAGCAGTTTGGGTCTTCATCAGGAAGGCAGTGCTGGGCCTTAGTCTGGGAGTTCATCTTTGCTGCTGGGGCTATTTCTTCTAACCACGTGGTGGTCATCTAGAGTATTTGTCTATGCTCCTCAGTATTTAATAGAGTGAGGAGTAGTTGGTGACACTCAGCCCATGTGGGGTTGTGGGTCTGAAAGATGCATGGCATGAGGTCAGTCTGTGCCAGTGGCTTCTTTGTGTCAGTGGGGTAAGATGCTTCCAGTTCAAAACGTTGGTGGTTGTAAATACTAGGTAGATAAAAGCGCAGCATCCCTCCCTCACACCTTCATGTATTGGGTCCATGCATCTTTCAGAGGGGCCTTTGGACAGCACTTCTCTCTACCTGACAGACAGACATGAGTCATTGAGGGGGTGGCCCACCCTCCTCCCTGGGGGTGTCTGAGGAGCAGAGGAAGTGGTAGAGTCTGGTGAGGGGGATTCCTTAGCAGGGGTTGTGGGGGGGGTCTTGATTCAGAGGTGTCAGAGGTGGATACAGGAAGGATGGTGGTGTGGCAGCTCCCCCCTGCCTTTTCCAGAGGCCATCATCTTGACTAGTCCCCAGAGATTCCCTACCAAGGTTCAGACCTGCTGGGGGTGGGAGTTCCTCTCCTCGGCTTCAGCCCTGGGGGTTGGGGTAACAGGAGTCCTAGCTGCCTGACTGAGGCTCCTCTGCACAGTGGGCAAGACACCACCTAGGCCAAGTAGACTTGCATCCTGGAAAGGGCAAGCCTCCCACTCCCTGGCAAAGGCCTGGTTTCATCTGCAGGTCCTAGTGTCTACTTCCCAGTCCATGGGCCAGAACTGTAGCAGGAACTCTGCAAGAAAGAGAAACACCCACTGGAGAATTTCATAAAGGACCTTTTATTCACCACAAGGAGGTTCAGGTGACTAATGTCCAGAAGCTGGGCTCCCACCATGGGATGGCTCAGGGTTTTTTTTGTTTGTTTGTTTTTCTCTGGTACCAGGAACTGAACTCACGACCTTGCGCTTGCCAGGCAGGCGCTTTTGCCGCTGAGCTAAATCCCCAGCCCCTGGCTCAGGGTTTTTGAGGGCCTGCTAGAGATATGTTCATCATGTGATGGGCTGGAAAGCAGAAGGTGGCTTACAGGGGCAGAAGAGGGCTTATAGCAACAGAAAAAGTTAGGTGGGCCTGCTGGGGATTTCACAAAACGTTGTTTTTGGTTTATGTCTCCCTGAGAGGAGGGGGTTGGGTCTCTTCAGGCTTCCGGCCTCAAAGGAAGTCAGCATAAAAATAAAGATACCAGAATTCTGCCTGGAGGCCCATCTAAAGAAGGCCAGGCCTAAGATAAAGATGCAATGCCCAGGCCTCCCTACCTCCCTGAGGGATACACAGTGACTTGAGAGAATACTGTAATTAGCACCTCAGGTGGGTGGGTGACCAGGGGATCTGGACCCAGCCCTTCCCCAAAATGCCTTCCCATTGTATCAGTGTTAGCTCAGCAGCTGTACTTGTGATCCTGTAAGTTGATGACAGTTTGACCCATGTGTACTCACATTGAGACTTTGCTGTATAAATCAACCCTGACAAAGAGACACAGTGGCCACCCATTCAGGACCTCACCTGGAAACCCAAAAGCTATTCTTCTCTCCTCATTTCCAATAAAACTCTACTAAATTTCTTTGGCTCATGATTTCATTCCTTGATGTTGTGAGGGCAGGAACTTGGCATGTTTGACATCTAACAGGTTGGAAGTTATGTTTCTCCTATGTTAGTAGCATTAAGTCCCTTAAAGTGGCACACTGCTGCCTCCATTTTGACTCCTAGGAAATATTCTGTTCTTGACACTTACACCGTGAAATCTATTACAGCAGAACATGATCGTTTCCTTGATCTGCACCTAAAATACATTAACAATAAAATCTTTAAACCCTTTTACATTTTTAACCCATGCCTCCTTCTGGAAATATCATGTTCTGTATTTCCTTGATAATTGAACTCAGTGCTGTTTGATGTTGTATTTATACTTATGGTTCTTAAAATTAACAAAGATTCAAAATTCAGCTGCTCAGCCACACCAACCATTCTCCCATGGTGTACTTGCTGCAGGTGGCCGGTGTGCCCTGTGGGACAGAGCAGAAGTGGGAGCATGTCCATCATCATGGTAGGTTCTTTTGAACCACACTGCCACATAGCCGTAAGAACAGTAGTGAAACACAGGGCCATGTGTTGAAAACTGTAAATAAGATGTATTTTACAGTAAAATATGCCTTACTGATCCTGAGGTCTAGAATGTCTCAAAGTTTAGTTTTTTTAATGTTACTAAAATCATTTTTAAAATGTGGAGTTTCGATTTCTTTTTTTTTTTTTTTTTTTTTTTTTTTTTTTTCGGGTGGGAAACCCAGCAAGAGCTATGGAGGAGGGGAGGAAAGAAGCCCACACTGACCCTTATTATAGCAGCACCAGGGTCACAGCTCTACAAATGCCAAGGAATGAAGCTTTGAACCAAAGGAGGAAGTTGGGACAGATTTATTGGAAATAAGAAGAGGGAGAGTAGCTCCTGTTTTTCCATAGGGGTCATAAATGGGTAGATCCATGGACCTCTGATCTAGAGCTACATATAGGTAAACAGAGCATAGAATTGTTCAACTGTTTAGTGATCACCTAACATAAAGGGCTTTGTGGGTTTAAATGCCCATTTGGGACTCAGGTTTTTAACCCAATTCTTTCACTTGTAAGGTTTACAGGAAACCAGGATTTCAGAAACAACTGGTTAATTTGCATTATAATTTCCTTGAAGTTTGGGGATTTAGTGAGGAGTGGCTGCATCTCCCTTTGTTATCAGGTGGGCCACATTCCCTGCTGTCTGAGGGGATTGATTCTTTGTCTGAAGTCCTATTCACTGTCTTTTTAAAATTTTTATCCACATGGCTGTCACCCCATTCTATTGCAGTACCTTCCACTAGTTCGCTGGTGCATTCATAAGCTAGCTAAATAAACTACTGCAGTAGGCCATCTTTGCAGATTTTAAACATCACAGCCTGAGAGTATGAAGTGCTAGTCTAGGCGTGCTTGAGACACAAAGATCAATTCAGTGATATCCCCAAACCAGCCTTTGCCTGTTCCCTGAGGGAACCCCCAGCTAGCTTTCCTATCTCACCATAAAGGCCAAGCTTCTGAGAAGCCATTGCTGTCTCTCTAGAAAGGAGTTCAGTGCCCTGCTCTGAATTACCAGTCCAACTGCAACTCAGTGTAGCATCCATCTAACTTGGCTATCATTTTTAATATAATCCAATTGCTTTTTCCTTTTGCTTAAAGAGTGAGCTACCAAAGAACTCTGTTTCCTTTGCCATCATTAGATGTCTACCCTTTAGAATAGTCTCTAGCCTTTGATAGGGACTTTTTACTTGCTTAAATAGTCTGTTCTTGCTGTTTTTCTTTCTTATATAGTTTTTGCTTTCATTTTGAGAGTATAGACACTAGTCAAGTTTTGGATGTTATACAAGGTACCTTATCAAACCCTCACAATATTATCTCTAACAATATTTTTCTAAAAAATATGTTCTGGGTCAGAAGGATAAGACAATTTAGTGACTTAGTGAGACCCTGTCTGGAAAAAAAAATAAAAAAGAAAAGAAATTTAAAAAGGGCTGGAGAGGTAGCTTAGTAAGAAGGCTTCTCAATAGCACACCCAAAAATAACAACAGCAATCCCTATGGTTACCTTGAGAAAAGTAGTATCTTACTTATATCTGTTAATGCAAAAGAAATGAAATACTGAGATATTTTTCCAGAAAATTTAAGTCAGTATGAAGCAATATGTTAAACATATGGACATTGGAAGCAGCAGATGTAATTTAAAATTCTGTCTCTGGTGCCAGATTTGCTATGTAATATCCATCTCATTATTATATCTTTGTTCTTAGGGGTACTCATCTATAAAGCAGGTATAAATATGTCTAACTCACAAGATTTCCAAAAGAATTAGATAATATATGAGTATCAAACACCTGACAATTTTAAATATATTATCAATGCCTTAGCTTTTTCGTTTTTTTTTTTTTTTTTTTTTTTTTTGGTTTTTCTCCGGTACCAGGAACCGAACTCACGACCTTGCGCTTGCCAGGCAGGCGCTTTTGCCGCTGAGCTAAATCCCCAGCCCAGCTTTTTCAATATTTGATAATTAAAGATCCTTTTATTTCATAAGATTTCCCATTTTTCTGGTAGTACTTTAAATTTAGCTATTCCTCTCAGCTTCCTCTCCTCTTCCCTTCTAGTTCCTTAGCTCTTTCCACGGAGTGTGACTGGGCACAGCCTCTGGTACAACAGGCATCCGTCCTCCACATTTAGGCTACACTGTTGCCTGTAATTCTTTCCAGCCCATAATTCTAAGTTATATTTGAAATATCTTGTGATTTTAGACCCTTAGGTTAAAACTATAATATTATTTTGGCAGATAAAGGGTTTCTAAAGGCCTCTTCTTTTGTGCATATTGCATAGTTTCAAATAGAGTAGACTCACTTTTGTGGATCCTTGAACACACAGCAAATTAGAAATTGTGTCAAGTTGGCCGCAGTTTATCTGCTTTGTAGAAGAAGTTTAAAATCTTTCATTTCCTTTGCACTGTGTTCTGATTGTGCTGGTTATTAAGATATTTTGATGCCTTAGCTTCATGTTTTCATTATTTCTTTGTTAAGGGGGTGAGTCTTTTACACTCCTTGCACCAGGGAGCCAAGCCAGGTCAGGGTTGTCTGCAGGAGCCTACAGAGCAGTGACTGCAACACCTCGACTGTAGTGGGTAAGACTCACTGGGGTGTCCGACTCCAGAGATGTACAATAAAGTTTGTACAGGCCATTAAGGCATTAGAGACGTGAAGTTGTTGATAACTTCTCACAGCTGCAATGGGAAGCCAACACCACAAATGAAACAGTGCCTTTTTTCTTTAATTGCTTTCAAGTCAAAAACCAGGTGAAACTCTAAAAGCGATGAACCTTGCACGCTGAGGTGGGCTTCTTGTTTGTTTATGTGCATGTTTTTATGTCATACAACTGCACCTGAATGTGTAAGCTGAGGGAACTCTGCCTGTTCAGGAAGTCAATACAGTAGTGAGAGTCTTCTGGATGTGATGGCAAATCTGTGTCATCCAATGACTGCATGTGTATATATTCTTTATTCAGTTTTGAATTGATCCTGAGCTAATATGTAAAGCTTTCCTTCATACCTAGATGGAAAGATAATTTAAGGAAATATTTCATAAGCCAAAAAGATTTGTTTACTGGTGGACATGGGAGAGTTTACTGGATAAGTAAAAGAGGGTAAACGAATTCAGTTTTCAGGGCTACAGGCAGGGTTATCCCGCAGAGGACAGAAAAGACAGTCTACATTTTAAAACACAGTCTAAGTGTCCCATAAAGCACTGAAGGCCCCCTCCTAGAGGATAAAAATGATTTTCTATTCACCCTCTCTACTAGCTTTTCCTAATAGTGCCAAATAGATTATTACACTGAATGAACACTGTTACAAACGGCTTTGATCGCCCCGAGGGGCCTGCGCAAATGTGTTCGGAACCTTGCAGATTGTGTCCTCGCTCCATTGGTCTTGGCCATTGCCACTGACCCTAGCCTTGCCGCATCTGGGTACTGGGCATGGATTCCAAGATTCCTCCCACTGTAAACACTGACTGAGGCTCTGGTTTTGTACTAATGAACTCTACCTCACACACAGAAAGACGACGTGAACAGAATTAACAAACTCTTGCTAATTCAAAGCGATCCAAAGAAACCTTCCAACCTCCCTGTGCCTAGGTAGGCCACCCTCTCTGCACTCTGTTAGCAAGCCTGGCAAATGGGTACAGTCTTCATAGTGCCTCTTTTATTCACAGCACCTACTTACAGCCTTGTCTTTCTCTTTTGGCTGTAGACTCCTGACAGCACAGACCAAGTCTCACTTATTTTGGGACCTCAACAGCCTTCCCAGGCTCTAATTATGTATTTGACGACCATGTCTCCTGTCCCCTCCACTCCTTTAAGGTGCTTTAGTGATTTCAAGTGGGAATAGGAACACGGCTTTTACTGATTATCAGATGTCTTCTTTGAGTGCAGCAGAATGTCCACATCTTAAATCTCTCACACATTGCCCACTAGTAAAGGGCTCTTCCTGATGCTGCTGCATGCTTTTTTTGTATCAAGCCCATCAAAATCCTTTGATATGCATAATGATTGCTTACACCCTTTGCCATCTATATAAAAACCAGTAAGAGTTCATGCTTTTTATGATAGTCTAAGTCTATAGGAGGCTTTCAGATCACTATTGCTTAAGCTACTATCTAGCTAGAGATTTTGCTTAAGCATAAGTTGTCATTGGTAAGGCAGAAGCATTGGCCCCTTTTTCACCGAACAATGCTATGATGTTAAGCTGATGTTAAGTCTATATCTGTGCCTTTGGTTTGCTGGTGGAGACTACCTTTGATAACTAAACAGAAGGCAGAGAAGATTTGAAAAAAATGTATCTGTGTAGAGTGAATGCCTTTGGAACATATATTTCTCTTACTGGCTAAAACTCAAATAAGTATGCCTTTGGTAAGCAGCCATTCTAATTCTCTGAGCTGTGTCCAAAATATGCCTTTAAAATGTGTCAAAATTCTATGATTCTAAGTATTTGATACTGTTTTCCTGAATCTATTTTAATGATTACTTACTCAGTATGTAATGCAAAATTAGTCAGAAGTGTCACTTTAGGTTAAGGAGAATAGTCTGAACATTCCAGTGATATAAAATAGAATAAGAAAGCTTAACCTTGGCCTGAGTTGAGCACTAGAATCAACATGCAGCTTTAACTGAGTCATTTTTAAAGACTCAATTTCCTCATCTATTAAAATAACAGAAAGTATGCCCAACTCCAATTATACAACTTGCTAGGATTGTAGGTTTCTAATATTCTAAAAAGACTGTGTAATTATTTCTCTTCCTGACTTGCATATATTTAGTCATATGGTCCCATGTGGAGAGGATACATAATCTATCGACAGTTGAATAAGACCAAATTAAGAAGCACACACTGGTTCCTTTCTCAGAGGGAAAGGGCAGAGCCCTTCCACATGCAACAGTTCCTGTCATGGACCCAGAACCCATGATCTTTTGAGGTTCATGACATTTCCTGCTTGACCCATCAGTCTTCTATCATTGTAAGCATTCCTCACATGTCCAGAGCTTTCTCTGAGTACCAGTATAAAGCAACACTCTCACTGTGTATCTCATCACTTATTAAGCTGTGAATGGAGAAGATCATTGTGTGATGTGTTTCTTATTCATTCATGTGTCATTTCATTCTTCCTTTAAGATAATCTCACTGATTCTTGCTGAATCACCAATGCTGAGAATAGTGTCTGGCATTTAATATAAATATAGTGAGTTTTATTTTTTTCTTTAAGAACATAGGCTATAAATAATTTAAGTCCTACACACAAACACTTGTCATCTTCTTCAATTGCTTGTCCCAGAGATAAAACTTTCAGCTTCTTGTTTTCCCCAGCACCAGAGACTGTCACCACCACAGCTTCAGCTACAACCTCATATCCATATCCATCGCCTTAATGTTATTCTGGACTGCTTTGCTCTTAAAATTGCAAACTCTTACCTTGCTTTTCCTCATTTTTTTATAATTTCCTCCTATTTCTTACCTTCTTACTACTACTTAGGCCCTTTGCATACCACACTTCTATCTTATCAAGACAGAGCCCTGCTGTCTTCTATTCTTGCCCCATGGTCCAAACTTCAAGTGAACTCTTACACTGATCTTATCATTCTGTTCTTCATACTGTTTCTGTACATTAATCACTTGTAGCTTTTAAATATAACCATGGAACAGTACACCCCAAATTTATGTAACAAATGCTAACTTCATTTTGTAGTATTTCAAATTAATTATATGATATCCAAGCCAAAAGCTAAAACAAGAATTTTTAAGAAAAAACTTGTATTTTATTTTTAATTCATTTATCTTAGAGTTTGATGGATGTAGTAAATAATATTCATATTCCCTGTCCAAGCTGAAAATGTTGAAGAACACAGAAATCAAGCAGATGATGCACCGCACCAAGCTTGAATAAAGCAGCCAAGCTCTATGCACACACCCACCTGCACAAGTACAGAACCTTTTCCTAAGTTCTGCTCTTATAAAATTTATGGCATTGAAGATCAGCAAGGAATTGGGGCTTCTAGCAGGGGGTGGGGAGGGAGTCACACATTCTTAATTCCTTTTACAAACTTCCCTAATCAAATATATCATTTACCAGAGCATAGAAAGGAATAAATATGGAGACCAGGATGTGAAAGTAATATAAATTCCACCATTATGAAATCATATTGCAAGGAAGAAAGAGTCATCCACCAAACTCACTCTTCTCAGACTGTTATTTTGTCAACTTTTTATTGTAAGAAGCATTGACATATCATTTCGAGGTTAAAATTAACACATTGAAACATATTAAATTTAATCAAGGAATAGTAAGGAAAATAAGTAACTAAAACTCAACTATTTCTCATTTACTTATATTTCTTATGATAGTAATGAAAATCCTTTTAAGCCCACAATATGATCAGTAAGAAAAAGTATTCTAGGACATTTTCTTGTATTTGATCCTCTCAAATGGTGCAAAATGGTTACTATAAAGCTGTCAAATTTATTGATATAGTGAACCAAAGGAAAGTAAAAAGACAAATACCCATGGGAATAGTATATCTATAATGATAACTCATTTCTAAATCTGGGACATAGCAAGAACCTTTTGCTCCAACATCACTTTACTATCCACTTGCTTGTATTTCTGTCCTCCATTCAGGTGTGTGGCATTCACTGGATATCTTTCCCTAACCCGTCTCCTCCCACCCCATTCTCCCCATGTTCCCATGTCACAGCCCCCCAGGGACAGCAGTTATTTGCTATCTTGTGTCTCTGACTCATATGACACATGTCTTCGCTTTGTGATGCTCTTCCTTAAGTCTAAACATATTTGCTAAGAAAAGCCTTCATCTCCACTGTCACTCTTTCCAAATAGTACTCAAAAATCTCAGTTTCAGAAACTATTCTCTTATTAATTTCACCCTGCTTCATGGCAACTTATGAGCTCATATTACACTCATTGCTCTCACAGTTCTGTTGTATTATGGTAAATCTCTGCATCCCGTTGTATTTCCTCACTATGCCAAATTATTTTTCACTTACTTGTTTTCTTGCTCCTGGTCCTATGGCGTATATAATTTAGTCAATTTCTTACTTGAAATTCCTCAGTGTCTCATACAAGATTTTCAACCTTTCCCTTTCCCTTCTTGCATTTCAAATTGGACAAGTTAAATCAGAAGAATCATGATATAATTCATGTTCTTCCAAAATCATCACAAAGTTTTCTTCTGTAAGAGTTATATACATTTTACTCCCCAGTAAATAACCTGTCTACCCTTATGAGTAAGCACATAAAACCTCAATAAACACATAAAACCTGAATAAAGCTCTCTATGTTCATCATCAAATCCTCTGGGTTGTGACAGTACCGAGATCCTGGTGGTGACAACTGGAATACTCTTTGTACCTGCTCCTCCATATCTGCCTCTGCATCACATACTCTTTACCCTGCACTTCTTATTACAAATGTCTGCTGACTCTTCTGCTCCTGTGATCTTCCCTTGGCACCTGCCCAAGACTTGATTTTCTTCTTTGAACTTGGCCCTGTTTTGGACCTCAAAGAAATGGCTGGCATAGTTCTGACTCAGTGACTTATGGGCAGGTTGGTCAATACTTACCACCTTCAGTTACTACAACTTCAACTCTCTCTATGCGGTGATCGTTCTGCTAGTATTTTTCATTTGTTCATCAAACATATTTTGTTCCATAATAAATTGCCAGATAATGCATGAAGAGCCAAGGAAATAAGAGTGAACATAATAAACATGCCTTGTCACCAAAAAGTGGTATTCACATAGAGAGCAAATAAAAGCAAAACTGTTATCAAATGAGCATGCAGTTTCTGATCTAGAAAAAAATGTGTAAAGGAAAATCAGACCAGATGAACATTTCAGTCCACAGCTCCAGCCCTCCGTGTGGGTGGTGGAGGGAAAGAATCTACAGAGTGCAGAGAACAGCAGGACAGTCTCAAGGACAGTGTGTGCAAGGAGGAACTCTCTGCTCTCTACTGGCCAAACAAAAATAGCTATGAACTCGTAAAAATTTAGAGAGCATTTCAATAATCTGCATCAAGGAGATATAAAATAACCAGGAAGGGCTGGGGATATAGCTCAGTGGCACAGCGCCTGCCTGGCAAGCACAAGGTTGCGAGTTCAAATCCTAGTACCAGAAAACAAACAAACAAACAAACAAACAAAAAAAAAAACAGGAAAGACAAGCTTTATGTAAATGTGTGATTTAAGTGCTGTGTGAGAATTCTTGAAAACACTTATGTAGAATTTTCAAGTCAAAATGTGTGCACTAATCATTATGGAAAATCCTGATTATAGACAATAGGAAAAGAGGAGATAAAATAATGTTAAAGGAAGAATGTAGGATACCGGATACCTTGAATATCCGAAGAGTTTATTCTACTGAGATAATAGAGAAATATATTATCATCACAGGAGAAAAGTTACTTTTTGCCATTGAATTTTATAATATATATATTTTAATACTGAGTTTATTGAGACATCATGAGATTAATACAAGTTACTTTTGGGCTTTACAATTATAAGACGTGTTTAAAGTGGTGACCATTAGCTTCCAGACATTTATTAGTACAGCTAACTGCTGATGTATACATGTTTTGATATATACATATATATATACATATACATAATACATGATACACACACACACATAAATATATCTCATGCCCATGCCCATTTTGTCTTTCTTTTTTAAGACTGGTTAATTATATTTGGATATCAAGAGTTTGACAGATTAAGACAAATTAATAGTAACATTTTTAGTATTAAATATTAATATTAAATATTATCTTTGTTTCATAAGGAAATTCCACAGGCCTTAGACAATTCTCTTTATTAAAAGCCAAGTCTTTTTTCTTTTCCTTTAAGAGCCATTCAAACATATTTTTATTTTATTTTATTTATATATATAATTTTTTTTTTTGATGCCAAGAATTGAACTCAAGCACTTGCCAGGCAGGCACTTGTGCTGCTGAGCTATATCCCTGGCTAAACATCTTTCCAGAACAGTACAGGATTTCTTATCTGGGGATGTTTCCTCAGATGCTGATAGATAGCACCTGTGGAATGGAATGTGAATTAAGGACTGTTAAAGAAATAAAGAATGGAAAAAAAAAAAAAAGAAATAAAGAATGGGCAATGCTGAAAGTGATATGCGTTTGATAAGGAATTCTTGAGGGGAAATCCACCAGGAACCCCCAGTGGAGTGTGGGTAAAGTTTTAAAAAAAAAACAGCTTTCAAGGAAAAACAAACTGAGTTGATTTGCAGACCTGGCTGGTTTCCATGTGCAAATACTTTTGCCACAATGGATGCCAAGCTACAAACATGCCATTATGGAGCTTGTTGTTGGAAAAAAGAAGCATGATAACAGTGCCATAGTTTTTCCAACATATTAGTGTGATAGCTATAAATAAGCTCAAGCATAACTGGCAGCAAAATATATTAAAATTATTCAAAAGCTATAAGTTTTGAGAATTTGCTACTATAGTTTTTAATCTAATTTATTTTATTATAAGCATATACTTTACAAAATTTAGTTTTTATTAATGCTCGGAGTTTAACAACCAGCTTACAAAATTTCTGAACAAAAGAGAAATAAAATGTATGTGCGATGCTTGTGACTGCCAGTCAGGACATGTCACCTCGTCTGGACTGAGACACTCTCAAAGGTTGGCTGGGCACACTTCTGCGTGGATCTAGGAAGGTCATGGAGACGTATCCTGGGGTACTATGCATGATCTCTGAGCTCCTCTTCTCTGTTTCCCTGGTGCCATGCACTGAGCATATTTATTCCACCATGCCCTTCCTCCATGATGTTTCTGTCTTATAGCTGGCTGGCCATGTGTGCTGAATCTACTAAAACTGTGAGCCAAATTAAACCTCCCCTCTTGTGAACTACAGGTGTCTGGCCTTGAGCCCCAGCAAGGGAAAGCTAACTAGTGCCATGCTGTTTGTCTTCTGTCCTAGCCAGTGAATGACTTCTGCCCAGCAGACATCCAAATAGCATCTTTCATGAGATACTTTTGTTAGCTTTGGGTGTCCTTCTTTCTATTACCTCCACCTGCATCATTCCTGTCTTAGTTATTTTCTCTCATTGCTGAGACAAAATACCCAACACCCAAAATGAAGAAAGAAAAATTTTATTTAGCTCACAGTTTGTGGAGGTTTCAGTCCATAATCAGTAGGCTCCAAGGCAGGGTGGATGGCAGAGGGGCAACAGTTTAAGGTGGCAGAAGACAGCAAAAGCAACAAGGACACAAAAGCGGGGAGAGCAAGCCTCTTTTCCTCTGCTATATTGTAAGCAAGCTACCTCCATGCCCTCCTCTTACACAGGA
The DNA here is from genome assembly GCF_000276665.1 of Chinchilla lanigera. Taxonomy (NCBI): domain Eukaryota; kingdom Metazoa; phylum Chordata; class Mammalia; order Rodentia; family Chinchillidae; genus Chinchilla; species Chinchilla lanigera. The sequence continues at coordinate 924,986 of NW_004955540.1, read as the reverse complement.
TGAGGATGTTTACAAAGTAAGGACAGTGGCTCCCTGCTGAGTCCCTTTAAACTTCTAAACCTCTCAAGTTGACAGAATGTTTCAACCATTACAGTTCCCTAAAATTTGTAGTGCTATACTTCAGTGATTTCTTTCTTTTTCAGTTTTGCCTAAATCTCTACTCTAATGGAACAGATTGTATAGATGTTTTCTGCAAGCCTTATGTAGAGACAACCCTTCAGTCTTTCAGGGTGGTCCTTCCCTTCCATGCAGGCCAAACTCAATCGCTGTGAGAAAAGAAGCCCAATTTTATGTGGGAAAGATAGGTTGCTCCTAAATACAACTTCTTATGGTTACCTGGACAGAGCTACAAATCTGTCATTAAACATTCGGATGAAATGTACGATGCTGGTTTCCCTCTTTCCAGGGTAGTCTCGACTCCACAAATGGGTCCCTTAAACCCTCCTTTTCTTTCCTTTATGTTAGGATATTTTCTGCATGTTCCTTCTCCAAAGTGAAGGCAAGACTAATGCAATGCTTTCCTTATCAACTTGAAACATCTACAGGAATACTTGCTGACAGATTTTCACAATAAGACGCCAGCTTGCCTGTCCTCTGGAACAGAAGTGAGGGTAAACAATTCTTTCAAGAAGTGAGGCTGCTTCTGAGCAATTGCTGCAGGTATGACCAAGCACTTCCTTTTAGAGTGCAGGTGCCTTTGGTATCAATTTTTATATTTGGGGCCTCTGTCAAAGCTTCTAGATGGTAGGAAAGCATATAACGCTCCTGTTAAGATATAGAAGTAGGTAGGGATGATTGGACAGCAGAACTCAATATTTATCTGTTACTGCAGTAACTGGGGGTGCTGGCATTGCCACCTAAATTAGAGTAGACTGATTAGAGGACCCTCTCTTAGAGTTCAAGACATAGTTGGCCTAAAATTAAACTTCAAAATGATAACAAACTGAAAACAAAACTGAGACACTGAAAGAAATAAGATCCTGGTGGTAGGAGAAGTTTGGTTGTAACCAAGTCTAACTGTAGGTTTATCATTTTTCTTTTCATTTATTTGAGTAAATAATAATTTTTAATTAAGCCAGCTGAATACAAAACTGTGTCATTTTCATTTTTAGAATGTTAAGTTTGCAGAGACTTTTTTCTTTGCAAGTCACTAGTTCAGAATTTGCCATTAGCATGTGCAAGCTTTGCTTTGTCTTTCTTTGGGCATTCACCTGTCTCATTGCTTCCTTGTTATCAGACGAAATATTACACAAGCAACTTTTAAAGCACTCTGTTCTTTTCCTCTTCTTCATCTGTTCAATTTGCTGGAACACTTAAAATATACACAAGAAGAAACAGAGAGCCTCTGAAATGTGTAGGGTCCTATCTGCTGTTCTTGTCTTGCATGTAAGTCTGTCTGGATAGTGAACCACTGGCTCCCATTTGCATTTAAAAGTGTAACCCTAATGCATCAATCTAACATTACACATCTGGGTGGATAGCAAAAGATTCTGCATCTGTTTATGAAAGTGAGAGTCAATCCAACATGTTTGGATAATGCCAAATAACCATATGTTTGACTTTAAAAAATAATTCATTCCTGATTGCAATGGTCTCTATAGAACTGAGCTGAACCAACTGAGTTACTAAAATGTGCCATTTGTTGTGGGAGAGACCCTCATGGGGACTATTTATAGAACTCTTCCAATAATCCTGCCCAACTCACAATTAGTCTCATAGTTTTTACTATGCAAGAAAAGAAAGTTGATTTTACCAAAGATGGAACTATAACCAATAAGTGGCAGAGCTGACTCACACCTGTGTCACACTCTGGCATGTTAATGTTCTCATCACAGCTCCCTGTGAGCACATCTTTACATTTCTTGGTTGTTTTATGAGGTACTGGATCAATGTGACTACTTATTTTTGGTAGCATGGATTTTTTCACAGGTGACTATTTAATTTTTTGAACTGCTTATCTCTGTGGAGATGTTACAGTGTGTGTCCAGATGTCCCCCTAAAGCCTCATGTGGTCATGGGAGGTGGGATTTTTGGAGTTTATGACTTGTTCATTGTCTAGCACTGGGATTGAGTGAATGCTACATCTGCCCTAGGGTGGGTAGTAACCCTAATGGGTCAATCTAACATTACACATCGGGGTGGATAGTAAAAGATTCTGCATCTGTTTATGAAAGTGAGAGTAATGTATATGAAAGTGAGAGTAATACATGTAGTATAAAGTAGGGAAAGGTTTGCTCCTCCTCTTTGCTCTTCTTGCTTTTGGAATCTTCTGCCTCCATGAACACTGCCATGTGCCATTCGGAGCCAGCTGATTATAGACTGAAACCTCCGCAAACTGTGAGCTGAATAAATCTTTCCTTCCTCAACTTTGGGTGTCACGTATTTTGTTTCAGCAATGAGAGAAAAGTAACCAAGAAGGAGGTCTTGCTGATTCCCTAGGGCTTTCTTCATTCTAATTCAGCATGACCCTCTCCCCAGTATGTTTGCAGTTTATTGAAACTTTGCTTTTTGTGTTTGTAGAAAGAACACTTGATACTATTAGTTTTGTTTCCACTCATCTATTCCACTGTTACAGTGAAGAACAGATATGTGAATCAAGCCAGGCAATGCTCAAAGATATGACATTGGTATGGTCCTGATAGAGTATTTTTCTATAGCTTCTGGCAATTAAATATAATAAGAATCATTATGCTTCATGATTCAGGGGGGTTTCTTTTAAATCACATTTGTTTTAGCAGTATAAATCTTTCTCATGCTTGACAGAAATTTGTATTTCCTCCATGCAATGGGGACACAAACTCATTTTAAAGAACGTTGTAGTTCTGGACCTTGTACAGTACAGACCATTTTTTGGGAAATGATTTCTTGTTTTTCTACCCACTTGATGAGACAGAAAATGTTTTTAAAAACAGAAAATGTTTTTGATGTTTGTGCAGCCAGCTGAGGGTTGATGTTCCACCAATGGAAAGAACTTTGTCCATACACTTGAATGCTGCAACCTTTCTTAAAGCTCTGAAAGGACCTGTTCAGTTCCCGGTATCCTTGTGTAATGTAAGCTTAGCTAATTTCTCTGGTGTGGTCATAAGTCTCTGGGGATGGGCTGTTTCTATGTCCCCCAAGTTAAGTGAAACAACTTCTACCCGTGGTCCAGCCATTCTCCTCTCAGATAATATAGTACATGACCCAAAGCATCAGTTTTCACACACTGTACAAAGTTCTCTGACTCCTCTGGGCCAACGGATCTCACAATCCAGGGCAGAAGTTTTACTGTTCTAAGGGAAATGGGATGAACTGTTAAATCTGAAAGCGATGAAAAGTGAGAAATATATTTCTTCATAAATTATACTTTTGAATTTGCAGACATTTAAATATGAAATAAATGTAAAGCATCGCATATCTAGAATAGACTCATGAGAGTGGCCAACACTTGGTGCCAAGTCTTACTCTCAAACCTTTGCATACAGTGGCTGGTTTGCACAACTAGACTATCTGAGGAGAGTGTGCTATGATGTGGGTCTTCTAGTGTCAATTCTGATCAAAGAAAGGCAAGTTCAGGCTGTTTAAGGATGACAATGACCAAGAAACACAACTACATTGGGAAAAACTCTGACTATAGCCAAATTCAAATTCTCAATCTGGAAATCAGAAAGTAGAGTGTTTTTATCACTTCCAGCTGCCATAACAAAATACTAAAGATTGGGCTGTTTAAAAATGTATTTATTTCTTATATTCTGGAGGCTCTAAAATCCATGAGTAAGGTGCTGAAGGCCTATGTTTCCAGGGGGTCTGACTGCCTGCCTTGAGGTTGCTACCTTCTCATTGTGTCTTCACCTAGCAGAAAGAGAAGCAAGATCTTTGTTTTGTCTTCTTACAAAAGCCCTAATTCTACCATGATATTGCCAAACTCATGATCTAAATGCTTCTCAACAATCTCATACTATCACATTGAGGTTTAAGAGCTCATCTCACACATAGCAGGGGATACCATGAAGTCCACAACATAAGGTCTGGTTCCAGAATGTTTACACAGGGACCTGACAAGCTATAAATGAGTGAGCACAAATAACAGGAAGTGTGAGATCTCAGTCTTTAACTCAAGGAAGATGTCCTAGAAGACGGTATGAAATGTAAAGTGATGAGACACACATCTAAATACTTTTAAATGAAAGAGTAATACTTAACAATAATTGTAACCTTTTTAATGCTTTTTTGTGTCAATCCTTCACATAAATTATTTTATTTAAACCATAATATAGCTATTTAACAGGTACTACTAAATATTACTGTCATTGTATAGCTAATGAAATTACTGTGTGTTGTATGAGTATTTCTAAAACCTATGCTCTTTTGACCTCCCCTACCATGAAGTTACAGTGCTCTGGGGGCTGGCACTTTCTTCATCCTTACAGTTCCTGTGTGCGTCAGTGCCTTATACGCAGAGGTGCTCAATAAATGTTCACTGCATTCAACAAGTATAAAATATCTACAGCACATTTCCTTTATAAGACATTGAGAAAAGAAATATTTCACAAATGTATAACTTACTATGTTCATGAAAAATCTGGATCTGTCTCAGAGAAAAGATAAAACATTGATACATAGATTCTATGCATATAAGTAAAAAGAACTTTTATTATTATTATTATTATTCAGTCTCTATACTGCTAGTGCTTTCCATTTGCCCAGATAAACACCAGAAACTCAATAAATTGTCATTGAATGAACTAAATTTGACAACATGAAGAGGTTTTTGCATAACAAAACATGGACACTAGAATATAGATTATGTATCAGTGTGGCTTAGCTCTCATCTTCTGTATAATAAATACTCAAGAAAAGTGCAGATGATTAAATAATTCATACTGTCTGCCATAAATAAAAGCGAGGTGAACTGAGCAACAGTAAGTGAACTACTTTGGCCTGTGGTGGACTGTGAGGTAACGCACAGGAACATTGTATGGAGTTCCCTGGGAAGTAGACGCGGTGTGCTATCGCCTACTCACACGTTTGCTCGCCTTCCTCCACCCCACCGCACTGTCGCTCCTCATCTCTCCCATGGCTTCCAGACATTTTCCTCTGTTCCACTGCACTTAGCATTTTCCTGAGTGTTTGCCAACAGGCCCATGTATGATTTGGAGAGGCTTCCACTGGGTTCATTTAGCATCATGAGGGATTCCTCTCCATATTTTTGCTTACACAATACTTCTGTTAGCTTAAAGGGTGTATTACACACTATTCTAAGTTCTGGGTAGATAGAAGACTCTAGTCGGAGAATGAAAGGTCACAGTGCTGGCTTTTCTTTCAGACTGTGTTCCCCAGATGTTCACCTCATGGAAACAGTGAGCGACTTAACCTTGTTCTTATCCCCTAGGGTTTCCTGAGAATCCAACTATTGGAAGTCCAGGCTCCTCACGTCACATGAACTTCACAGTACATCAAAGGTATAACTTAGGACTTGTTCAAATCTCTCTAGAGTTTTTATCAAAATATAAATAGTACATTTTCAAGTGTTCTCAATTTCAAGGTTCAAATTTAAGAGTTGCTGTCACGTAAAGAATACTTTGCCATTGTAAGACACTTTGTAATGTGCAAAGCTTTTCCACATATGGCCCTATTAAGTTATCACACCCTTCTTATCGGATAGACCAAGCATGCATTACATCCCCTTTTTATAGATAAGAATTCTGCACCTAGGACCCAGAGTAGTGGATTGTCCATGTGCCATGCTCATAAACAGAAAAGCTGCTTCTCCACGGAGGTTTTACTGGTTCCCTTCACAAGTTCTTTTCCATTACACACATACTTCACTGAATGCTCACATCTTTCAGGTATAAGGAGGCGTGAAGTTGAGGCCAGTTACAGAAGAAGCAGTTGTGTAAGTACACAGGGGCCAAAAAGAGGTGGCAAGCTGTGTGGTGAAGTTCAGCTGCACACCTGAAAGTTCTCCTCTTAAGTTCCTAAGCATAGAGCTCATGTTCATTTGAGCAACAGGAAAAGCTGTGTTCTGAGGTAAATTATTAAGCATGATTTGCTGAGCATAGGGATTTACTAAAATGCATCTGCCAAAATCAATCTAACATAACTATGAAAATGCATTAAAAAGCTAACTTCATGCAGACAAGCTTTGACAGATATCAGTGCAATGAGTTTTTGGAGGTAAAGAGAATGTGCATTTCATCACTTACATAGTCAAACCTTTTCCTGATCCTTTAAAACAGAGCTGTGTGAATCATATGTAAGTACAATTTGTCCTGGTAGCCTCTGGAATTAGCTCACACATTAAAGCTTTCTTTAGAATAGTGAGTTGAGCTCTTAACAGCTCTTGGCATTTGCGTTTCTGCCCTCATAAGACAGCTCTTCGGTTTTGCTCCTTTTGGCACTGGCCACCCTATTTCTCTTACATACTGTTATTTCATCAAATGTATGTGCTCAACATGATTTCAATTTTGTTTTGTTTGTTGGGCCAGTGAACCTGGGTAACCCAAGGCACATGGCCAAGCATCTGTTAACAATAAAATCAGTATTACAGTAGAAGAACATCAAGAATCTCATAGTCACAAGGTACTATGGACATAGTATGTAGCGCTGAGAAATACATGAAAGTGTGTTTTCTTCTAGATGTGATCACTGAGTTACACAGCTGGGTCAGAGGTCTCTGATGTCACACGCTCAGAACATCAGACCAAAGGAGAGCAGCCCTCATCCTTTGCCCGTAGTCTGGATTTTAGTTTTGACTGATCTTTTTTTTTTTTCAGATCCTTAGAATCTACAGAAACTTAGCAACTACAAGTAAATATTTCCATCAGATGACCAGCTTAAAAGTAAAGGGCACACAGCTTTTGCAGGATACATCTTGTGTTCATCCAATTTCCACGGTTGGGCCCTGGGTAGAGTGTGGGAGAGTCTATGAAGGTTTATTTTCCCTAGATATTCATTCTAAATGTTGCTTTATTTCACTTTGGCACCATTTTATCACTAACACCTAGCACAGTTTTCAGTTCCTAGTTGGTGCTAAAATATATCTTGTGACTATGTAAATGATTCTGTTTTTTCTCTGCACTCTTGTTAAACCACACTCCTTCTTTTGATGCTTGCACAAGTTTCTTACTCATGCTCTACACACACTAATTTAAAAAAATTCTGTTTTGATCGTTACTTATTAAATCAGAAGAAGCAACGCACCCTTCTTCCCCAGATTGTTAAATGAATTTCTAATTTGATTAACTTCTAAATTTTCCCCATAGCTTATTTCAAAATTGAAAATTCACACTGAGACCTGCTTTTTCCATTTTTAGTTTCATGCAAGTTATTTTCTCGCGTTTTCAGTAAGCATTTATAATGAGCACCTGTTACCTAACATGGGGAAATGCATTTTCTACTTGGAAACCTATAAGCAAAGGATTACAATTTGGGGGTTTGCAGTTCTTAAATCTTCAAAAGTCAGTTTGCCATTGGTGTGTCTCAGTGATAGAGCACCCTACTCAGTGAATGTGAGGGGATATGTTACTGTTTCAAGTTTTAACAGAGGCTTTGACTATCCACACATAAAGCCATTTAAATGAGTGTTTAGTCATTCAATCAACCATTAAACATTTTGCAATTTTTCTAAAGTGTAAATGTTTTGAATCATGTACAAATTTATTTTTAATTAAACCTTTCAAATCATACATTAAAAGAGAAGCATCACATTTTCCAGGGCTTGTACTCTGGAACTACAGTATACTTAAAATTTTAAATGTGAATATTTGCTTGCCTGGTATTTTTTCCTGATTGACAGGGACATTATCAATCAGAGCCTCTCAGATTTCTTTGCTTATTAAACTGTTTTTCAACAGCTAAAAAATACCAGAATTAATTCTAACATGGTAATCATCATTGAAGTGCTTCACACAGAGTAGTTTGATATTGTGTATGAATGCACGTGCACAGGAATTGGATATGGAACAGTTTTTCTGTGGTGCATGAATACATACCTCTCAGGTCCCTTCTCCATTGATACAATTCTGTGGACGGTATCAAAATGGACATAGTGTTTCATAGTGTTTCAAAGCACCTCAACTAGGAGATATGAATGATTGAGGTATAAAAATGTGGTCTTTGCTTCTTAGTATGTTCCCTTCAAAACTCATGAAATTATAATTTCATTTCCTCATATGTAAAATAGGGCTAGTCACATCTGTTGTAAAGAGATTTTGGCATGTGCACAAACATATATCATTTATGGATATACTCTATCAGTTAAGCAAAGCTCTGCACAAATGTATGTATGACTGAGTGAGTGAGTGAGTGAATGAATGAATGCATACTCAGGGTCACTCCAGTTTCCGCTTTGTGAAACTAGCCCAGGAAATGTTCAGACGTAAATAGCCAATTAGTGAAATTTTAACCTTCTTCCTTCAAGTATTAACAATGGACTCATAACCAGGCCTCTAAGTATCAACCCAGGATGTTACCCTGGATAAAACAAGAATGTAAGTATGAGACCTAATAGAAGCTTCCTTTCACCCAAGATTATAGATGGTATGGAATATAAGAACTGCAGTGTTTGCAGTTTTTTTGCTATGAAAGATATTGGCCTAAAATCAAAGTCACATATGCAAGTGGGTAGAGACAAGATAATAACCTAGAGCTAGAGTTGGTGTTAATAATCTATGCTATCCCCCATCCTTCCACTGACTTTTCAGTATATATTCCAATATAATTTGTGATTTTAAGTCATTTGGTTTAGAATTTCTATTTCTGAAAATCCAAAGCATCCTAAATCATAGATGCTGCAAGCTAATTTGTTTTCATTAATACTAATTTGTCTCCATTCAAATTCAGAGCAAACAAATCCCAATGCGTTGTCTGGCTCTAGCCCCATCTCTTCAGCAGGCAGCTGCCTAAAAGTCAGGAAGCTAGGGCTGCACTACCTGGAGCACCTACAAATCTTACACTAGATACTGTGGGTTCCCCAAAGCTCCCTCTGTCTGAAGAGAGAATGATATAATATTCTACTACTTGAAAAAAGCACAGAAAATATCTCTGGGTAAGAGGAAAAATCAGATCAGTAGATGAGTTTTGCTTCTGTGCCCTGCTGCAATTCTCCTTACATCCATCCAGTGGGCATTGGTATGGAGATTAGCATTTATGAGATATGATAAAAGGAAATTGAGTTATGAATAAATTAGAATGAAAGTCAGCACTTGTAGCGTCTGATTATAGGAAACTGTGTTATAGACAAATACAACTGAGTTTAATGACCTAAAATGATGTGAGTTTTGAAGCATTACTTACAGGCACAGTTCTTTAGCTACCCCAGTTAGGACTGGCCCATCCTGAGGTAGACGTGGCAGGCTGTTGTGTGTTCACCATGTTAACATTTTGATGACAAGCATCAGAAGTGGGTGGGTAATAACAGCAACAGCAGGCCTGTGAGCAACACAGCTTTAAAACATCTTGATTCAGAAACCATCAGCTGGAAAATTCTTCAGCTCATTTGATGTGAAAAATTGTAAGGAGAGAATTTAGTTAGTGGATAAATGATCAGAATCTAAGTTCTCTGCTCTTGGTTTCTTCTTTCTTAATACTCATTCTGAGGAGGTTTCTTCTGGGTGTTTGTAGGGTGCGTTCTATAGCATAAAATGATAGCACTATCCTAGTCAATTTCTCCTCTCTGAGACAAAATTCCCAACACCCACAGATAGAGGATGACAGGCTTATCTTGGCTTGTAAGATTTTAGAGGATTCCAATTGCTTGGCTCCAAGGCATGAAACATGGAAGAGTTTGGCAGAGGAAAGCTGCTCACCTCCTGACTGGCAGGAAGCAGGAGATAAAAGGGACAGCCAGGAAGGAGGCACTGTGCACCTCTGCAAGTCAGCCCTAGCGACACCCACATCTGACCTGAGCTCACCTCCTAACAGTGCCTTTTCTATGGTAAGTACAGCAGACCAGAACCAGTCACTTTCTGAGACTCACACTTGAACACACAAGACTTCTGGGGGGACATCTGAGATCCAAACTGTCACAATACCTTTTGGAGGAACTTGCATGTTCTTTGTATTCTAAATATAAATTGAACTTTTAATCTCCTATGCCAGAGATTAAATAAACATTTTTTATTTTCTGTAGTATTTTTAATATTAAAAAATTATTGAGTTCTAACAATTTAAACAAAAGAAATGAGTCCAAAGTAGGGATATATGATTGTAAAGGTATGTTAACCAGTAAGGCAAAATATTTTTATGTTTGTGGATTTTGTGGTATTCTTTCAATTTTCAGCTTTTTTAAAAAATGGATGTGTTTTTCCCTCAATATAAATAAATATTTGACTCTATATATAATTATCTAATTGAATTTTTCCTCAAAAGAATTACGGATAAAAATGATGACTTAATTAACCATCTCAGGAAGGCAGTAAAGCTCCTGTAAGTAGTGAAGTCTAACAACGATCTTGCAGAATAAGTAGTGAACATGGGCTGAGATAGATGCAAAGAGCTTTAGTTCTGAGACCAAAAGTCCCTGAAATGCCCTCACTGAACACCTTATGTTAAAGTGCACCACACTCCATGTTGCCCACTAATTCTCTATTCTGTTTATCTCTCTGAATGTCCATTATTTCCTACTTCTGTCTTGTTCTGTGATACAGGTTTCATAAAGAAAGTCGTTTGTTCCACTTATCACTGTAACTCTTCAGCCTAGAACACTGTCTGCTGCAGAGCATATGACAGATACTTATGCTCAGTAAGTCTCTGCTGTTGTAGTTTGGATCTTGCATGTTACCCATGCATCCAAGGTTTGGTGCCCAGTTGGAACAGCATGCAGAGGTGGGCTAGCAGGTCAGGAGAGTTCTGATTACATGAGTGGGTTAACACATTGATTGATTCAAAGCTAAACTGGCTGTGGGGAGGTGGCAGAAACTCTGGGAGTATGAACCTACTTGAGGTAAATAAGTCAGATACTTTGTTCCCAGCTTGCTTGCTTGCTTTCTCTCTGTCTGACTCTGTCTGTCTCTGTCTTTGTCTCTGTCTCTGTCTCAGTCCTCTCTCTCTCCTTGCTCTATTACATATTTTGTCATTTGTCATAATGTTTTGCCTCACCACAGGTCCAGAAAAAACAAAGCCTAGTGACCATGGACTGAAACCATGGAACAAAATAACCTTTCCATCCTTTAAATTGATTGCTTTCAGATATTTTGTCACGGTAACAGAAAGTTGACTAGCACATCTTGGATGAGTAGATAAGTACTCAGAAGTGGTGCTTCTGTAGTTGAATCATTCAACAGAAGAAAATAGTTAAGAAATTCAAATACTTCCTAGCTAAGTTTTCTTTCTAGCTAAGTTTTATTTCTGAGTACCGTAAATCCTATACTTCCAGTGAGTTCCACTCTGGGAGAAAGTTTGTAAGCCAGATTTCTTGGTAAGTCCAGCAAAGTGAGTCTTATACAACTTTGACACAAATATACAATGTAAACCATAGAAAACCAAACATACACACAAAATACAGTAAGTTCATGACATATCATACTACTGTGCATTACCTTACTGCATAGTAAGCACAAAGCATAACTATGACAATGAGCTATTTCCACAATTTTTAGCATCTGTAAATGTTCATAATGCAAGGTCCATTCACATCTGTGAAAATTCACAACTCACAACTCAGATGTTCATAAGTCACTGTATTTCAGCTCTAAAATCCTTCAATGATGTAGCTTTTATTAAACACACACAAACAAGGAGGATTGGAAGACTCATGAAATTAGGAACCAAAATTTTCAAACACACACACACACACACACACACACACACACACACACACACACAATTTTTTTCTCTCTCTAGAACCACTTAGGAAAAGAAGAAAAAAAAGCATAATCAAACTGAAAAAGATTAGCACATAAAAATACAAGACAGCCTGCTCCTTCCAAAATCATTGGGACAACCATGCTGAGTCCCAACAGCTTTGGGAGCCTTGGTGACCAACTTCTCACAAGCTGGGAAAACACTTTGAGGCCCAGGGAGCTTCAGAAGCCTCAATAAGCCACCCCCAAACCCTCCACACTGTAGTGGGAGCTGCACTTAGCCCTGGAAAGGTTCAGGAGCCTTGGTGAGCTGCACCCGACCTCCCCACACACTATAGCAGGAGATACACTGAGCCTTGTGTAACATCACTAGTCTCACCCACCCTCCCACAGCCTGTGGTGGTGGGGGGAACACTGAGACCTGAGGAACCTTGGACTCTTTGAAAATGGCAAAACAAAGGGAAAAATGCAATCTGAGACCTCCACACCACCCAGAACAAGTCCAGGAGACATTGTCAGAGAAGAGCTTGGAAGTCACACTCCTGAAACACCTGAAATGATAGCAACAGAAGTAAAGAAATGACTCATCAGGCTATAGAAGAAATCATATCAGAAACAATCTCTCAGGGAAAAAAAAGAAATGACAACAATAATTAAAGAATCAGCACAGCTAAAGAAGACACAGATAAAAAAATAGAGGAGCACAGAAAAATGATAGAAACTTTAAATGAGCAATTTAAGAAAGTATTAGAATGCATGAAATAGATTCAAACAGATATCCAGGAAATTAAAAATTACATTGAAAGCTGGCAAAACTGCTTGAATGAAGCTGAAGACAGACTTTCAGACATTGAAGACAGCATTGCAGCTAATGAACATGAAAGGAAAGATGTCTTAAAAATAATAAGGAAATAGAAAATAATAATTCAACAGCTGCAAGATGATGCAAAGTAAAACAATGTAAGACTAATAGGTATCAAAGAAACAGCAAGAGTCAATACAAATGCCATAAAAAGATTATTTGCAGAGTAGCAGAAAATATCCCAAGCATGGAAAAAGAATCTCACATACAATAAGTGAGGCATATATAACTCCAGTTAGCCATAACCAAAGTAAATCTACATCCAGACATATAATAATCAAAATCCTAGAAATTCAGCAAAAAAACAAAATATTGGGGCTGGGGATTTAGCTCAGCGGCACAGCACCTGCCTGGCAAGTGCAAGGTTGTGAGTTTGATTCCCGGTACTGGAAAACAAACAAACAAACAAACAAACAAAAAGAACAAAATATTAAAAGCTGTTAAAGAAGAGAAATAGATCACCTACAAAAGAAAGCCCATCAAAGTCATGGCAGATTTCTCAACACAAACCATCAAGTCAAAAAGAGTTTGGAATGAAATGTTTCAGGTCCTGAAGGAAAACATCTTCCAACCCAGACTGATGTACTCTACAAAATTACCCTTCAAAATTAATGGAGAATTAAAATATTTCCATGACAAAGAACCACTGAAGAAATTAATAAGTATGAAACCAACCCTACAAAGAGCATAAAAAATATTCTAGAAAGAGATACAAGTGACCACAATTTCAAGAACAGCAGCAGAAAAGAACCACTAAGCAGAGCAATGAGTTAAACAGAGGGACAAAGTAGAGAACAAACAACAGAAAAATAACATGATGAAGACAAGCAACACATATAATTTAAACCATTGATAAATGGCTTCCATTCACCAATCAAAAGAAGCAGCCTGGAAGAGTAGATCAGAAACAAAATCCAACAATAAGCCATATACAAGGAACACTTTCAACTCAAAAAGAAATTCATAGCCTGAAAGTCAAAGGATGGAAAACAACAATCCATGTGACAGAAACCCAGAAAAATGCAGGCATAGCTATTCTGCTTGCAGACAATGTGAACCTCAAACCAAGAATGATCAAAAAAGATAAAGAAGGTCACTACATACTTGTTAGGGGAAAACAACAAGAAGAACAGATAACAAACATAAATATCTATGCACCAAATACAGGAGCACACACCTATATAAGACAAATCTTAATAAATATGAAAAATCAAATAAGCAGTAACACAATCAAAACAAGGGACTTTAATACCCCATTGTCATAAAGAGATAATTCAACTAGACAAAAGATTAGCAAAGAAATAACAGAACTAAACAAACTGGTGAACAAATGCACTTAGTAGACCTTTACAGTGTATTCCACCTAAAAACATCAGAATACACATTCTTCTCAGCAGCACATCCTCTAAAGTAGACCATATACTCACCCATAGAATATGCTTAAGGAAATGTAAAATAATTGAAATTATCCCATGCATACTATCCGACCATAATGCAAAGAAATCAGAAATCATTGACAAAAGAAATTACAAAAACTCTACATATACATGGAAATTAAATAACACCCTCCCGAACAATCAATACATCACACATGAAATTAAAGAAGAAATTAAATAATATTTACAATCAAACAAAAATGCACATACAACTTACAGGAACCTGTGGGATACAATGAAAGCAGTCCTCAGAGGGAAATTTATAGTGGTGAATTCCCACATCAGGAAAACAGAAGCAGCACAAACAAATAACCTTATGCTGCACCTCAAGCTTCTAGAAAAAGAAGAGCAAGTCAAACCCAAAGTCCCAAAAAGAAAGGAAATTAGAAAGATCAGAGCAGAAATTAACACAATGGAGACTAAGAAAATAATACAAACAATTAATGAATCAAAGATTGGCTCTTTGAAAGAATAAATAAAATTGATAAACCTTAGCCAACCTTATCAAAAATGGACAGAAAAAACTCAAATTTATGCACTAAGGAATGAAAAGAATGAAATCACTACAGATCCTGTAGAAATTCAGAAGATCATCAATACTTACTTAGAAAATCTTTACTCTCATAGGATGGAAAACAGGAAATGGACAGATTCCTAGATACATATGAATTACCAAAGCTGAATGAAGAAGATATAAAAATCTTGAATAACTCAATATCAGCCTACAAAATCGGAAATGTAATAAACAAAAACTTACCAGTAAAGAAAAGCCCAGGTCCCAATAGATTCACTGCTGAATTCTATAAGAAATTTAGAGAAGATTTAATGCTGATTCTTCAAAAACTCTTTAATTAAATTGAAAGGGAGGCAATTCTCCCTAACTCATTCCTGGAGGCCCATATTATCTTGATACCAAAACCAGAGAAAGAACCAACTATAAAAGAAAACTACAGACCAATCTGCCTAATGAACAAAAATTCTCAATGCAAATCATTGAGAAGATTATAGTCCTTGACCGAGTGGGATTCATCCCAGCAATGCAGGGATGGTCCAATATATGCTAATAAATTAATATAATACACCATATCAATAGAGCCAAAGACAAAAATCACATGATTATCTCAATAGATGTAGAAAAACCTTTTGATGAAGTCCAACTTTCATTCATGATAAAAACCCTACAGAAAATTGGAGAAGATGGACTTTACCTCAAGCTGATAAAAGCCATCTATGACAAAGCAATGGCCAACATCATCCTAAATGGAAAAAAACTAAAAGCTTTCACTTTAAAATCAGGTATAAGACAAGGATGTCCACTATCATCACTACAATATAGTTCTGGAAGTATTAGCCAGAACAATTGGACAAGAGAGAGAAATAAAAGAAATAAGGATAGGAAAGGAAGAAGTGAAATTATCGTTAATCCCAGATGATATCATACTCTACATAGAATGACCCAAAAACTACACTAAAAGGCTTAAAGTTTTAACACCAAGTTCAGTAGTATAGCTGGATACAAAGTCAACACTCAAAGATTACTAGCATTCTTGTACACAAACACCAAACACACAGACAGAAATTAGGGATACCACAAACTGTGTAATATCATACAAAAAAATGAAATACTTAGGAATCCATCTAATGAAGGAAGTAAAAGATCTATACAGTGAAAATTACAGTACTCTGAAAAAAAGAGATGGATGAGGATTTCAGAAAATGGAAAGCTATTCCATGCTCATGGATAAGAAGAAGCAACATTGTGAAAATGCCATACTCCCAAAATTATTGTACAGATTCAGTGCCATCCCAATTAAAATACCATTAGTATACCTCACAGAAAACATCCCTAAAATTCATCTGGATTGAGAAGAGACCTAGAATAGCAAAAGCAATCCTGGGAAAAAGGAAAAACAGGAGGCAACACAACCCCTGACTTCATATTATACTACAAATCTACTGTGATAAAATCAGCATGATACTGGAAAAAAAAAACAGACCTGAGGATCAATGGAACAGACTGGAATATGTAGACACAACTATAAATATACTCCGCTACCTTGTCCTTGACAAAGGGGCCAAACATGCTCAATGGAAGAAAGATAGCCTCTTTAATAAATAATGCTGAAAAAAACTGGTTTTCCACATGCAGAAGTCTAAAACTAGACCCTTGTCTATCACCATGCATTAAACTAAAGTGAAAATAGATCAAAGATCTAAATATTAAAAGAGAAACACTACATCTACTGCAAGAGAGAGTAGATAGAAATCTTGAAGACATAAATGTAGGCAGAGAGTTCATGAAGAAAAGCCAGACTGTATGGGATACACTTCAAAGAATCAACAGCTGGGATTTCATCTTATTGAAAAGTTTTTTCACATCAAAAGAAATCACCAACAGAGTAAAATGAAAACCCATGAATTGTGAAAAATTTTAACCAACTTCCCCTCAGACAAAGGACTTCTATCTAGAACATATAAAGAAATAAAAAAATCAGTTCCCCTAAATTCAAAGACCCAAACCAAAAATGAGCATCTGAGATGAATACACACTTCTCAGCTGAAGAAATGCAAATGGCAAATAAATATATAAAAAAGATTCAACATAATTGGTCATTTGAGAAATGCAAATGAAAACAACACTGAGATTCCATCTCACCCCAGAAGGAATGGATATCATCAAGAAATCAATAAATAACAAATGCTGGAGAGGCTGTGGGGAAATAGGAACACTTCTGCACTGCTGGTGGGAATGTAGACTGCTGAAACTACTGTGGAAATCAGTGTGGAGATCCTCACAAAACTAGGATTAGAGTTCCCATTTAACCCAGCTATTCCCCATCTGGGTATTTTTCCAGAAGAATTAAAACATCATACCTCAGCAATATATGTGCATCCATGCTTATAGCTAACTCTTGGAAACAACACAAATGCCCATCATCGGAGGAACAGATAGAAAAGATGTGGTATTTTTATACAACGGAGTATTACTCAGCTCTAAAAAAATATAAACTTGAAGTTTTCATAGGTAAATGGATGCAACTAAAGACCATACTCATAAGTGAAATAAATCAGACCTGCATGTGTAAACACTGTATTGTCTCGCTAGTGTAAGAACCAGAAAGAGTAAAAAAAAAAAGTAAGTAAAATAAAGAGTAAATAAAACCCAAAGTGTATAATAGACATTGTGAAAGGAAAGAAATTGCTTAAAAGAAGGGAACAGCTGGGTTGAGGGAAAGGAGAAAAGAAAGAAGGAAGAAAAAAATATATGTATATACAAGGATAGCTGGGATAATTGTACTGCTGATGTCTATTGATTTATTGAAAGGAACAGTTAATGCCTACTTTTATTCCTGATCAATTTTGAATGTTTATATCTGGTAATCTGAACAGCTAATTTGAAGACAATATGCAATATAAGAACTATTGTGTAATTATTACCATTTTGTTTAGTGAAGCTCTGAATCATTTGTAATTTTTTGTTATAACTTTGTAGTCTCTAATTGTTTGATTAATCTTGCATTTTTACATCTGGTAATCTGAGTAACTTTACTGGAGATAACAATATGTAATATAATAACCATTGTTAATTCATACCTTGTTTTGAAATCCTGTATAATTTTTATTGTTTTTATGTTGTTTTGTTTTTCTCTTTATTGTTATTATTTTGTTATTGTTTTTTCTCTTTAAAAGAAGAAAATAAAATAAAAAGGCAAGACTTTGACAATTCTTAATTTACTTAAAAATGAAGCAAGAATCTTCTCATAAAGCTCACAAATCTTGGCTTTCCAGGAAATTAGACTAACTGGTACTTTTGCTGTACATTATTTATATCAATTGTATAATTTGGGGGCTGGGGATTTAGCTCAGCGGCAAAGCGCCTGCCTGGCAAGCGCAAGGTCGTGAGTTCAGTTCCCGGTACCGGAGAAAAAAAAAAAAAAAAAAAAAAAAAAGAAAACTGTATAATTTGGGGGAGGGTGAAAGTTATATTTTGTAACAGTGAATGAAAGGACCCAAAGGAGTATTTCAGTTTCAGGCAACTCTCTGAGCAGTTAGAAGAACAGAACAAGCTTTCCCAGTAGGGCTTGTCTGTGCCACTAAACCTTATCTGTCAGAATTGTCTCCACTAACTTTGAAGCCAAAAAGGACCTTAGTAGTCTTGGTGGTAGAAACAGATACATGTACATTAGTCAATCCTTGTTTCCTCTTTGTTAACAGAAGCTCTTGTGTGAGATGAAATTGTGTCCACATCTGTATTTGCTTTCACATTTCCTCTTGTAGCTTTAGAGGCACATGCAACATATTTTTGGCTAGTGGCATTTCAAATAAAGTTTATATTTTGTCTATGTTATGTATTGCTGATAGAAGAATGAGTGTAGTGTAGGGACCCTGTTCCACTATACTTAATGCAGTCTGGAGGAGTCCACATTTGTAGTCCCAGGGATACATCATTGGAATTCCAATAAATAACTCCAATCTACCACTTCTAGTGCAACTCACAGAGTGAATAAGGAGACAAACACATATCTATAGTGGTGAGGAACCAAGGGCATCCTAAGTCTAGTCAGAACAATGGCTACTAGAACACAGGTCTCAACGCAGGGCCAAAACTGGGTTTTATTAATTCATGAAGAATGGAGTGGTTCAGGGATGAGTGACTGTGAGAATGGCCAGAAGTACGTGAGTGCTGTGAACTGGGCTAGGTAGAAGCACAACAGCACCTCTGCAATATGCAGAGAAAGGTGTGCGGAATGAGTAATCTGCATAACACAGTTTGAGGAAGTATCTTTTGTTTTGTGGTCAGTGCTTCAGCATTTTTTTAAAGATTATAAAATTGGTTTATTGGAAAAGCAATTCAAGAATCACAGTTAAAATCTTATCCCCATGCTACCCAATACAACCAAGAAGCATTAAAACACTTATATTAGGAGAAAGGACATAAAGCAAGAAAGACTGCATTAAGGCTGTGGTTCAAATGCAGAAGGAGGAAGGACTCTTAGTTGCCCTCAGGTCTGTACAAAGGATAAGATTGAAGCCCTGTGTCAGAGCAGAGTGCTGCTGCAGCCGTGAGGGATGGTTGAGCAGTGAGTACAAGGGAAATGAAGACTGCATATTCTCTTTCTGTGGGTGTGTTAAATGCTTGAAATTTTAGGAACAACTGTCCTTAACGACGGCAAGATGCAAGACAAGTCATTACTAAAGAGAAATAAGTTTATAAAATTTTCTATCAAAGTCCCACTAACTCTGCATAATCCACACCCACCTTCCCACCCTCCCAGTAAACTAAAGCTATTCCACTGATATATAGATGTGCATCTTAATTAAGATGTGATCTTAATTTGTATCTCACTGGCAAACTGCAGGCTCTCCTAAGTAGCTTTAATCTTCCGCACATTAACAACCCCCAAAACATTCTGCATCATCCATACGCTCAATTTTGCATTCCAGGTAGAATTTCATTATTGTTCTAAAACTCAGTGCATCGGCACAGTGGCCATATCTCTCCACACTTAACTCAAGATTGAATCTTTTTGCTGTTTTTAAATAAATTCTGTAGAGTCAATTATGATAAACAATCAGTTGTGAATCATTTTATACAATACAGTGCTTGCATTATTTTTGAGCACTGAAAGTATTTAAAATAAAACTTCTTTCTCCCACTTTTGCACTCCTCCAAACTGAAGGGTCAAAATACTTAGATTCTGTAACTGGGAAAAAAAAAAAAAACAACACACCAAAACCCAAAACCCAAAAGCCCTATCTTCCCAAGCTGAGGCATTTCATAGCAGCATTAGCCAGGAAAGGAGAATTTGTCCTTTATAAACCCTTGAAAATAAGGGCTCATTTTATTTTATTTTTTTATTTTTTATTTTTTTTATTTTAAGGATAAAAGGAGGGAAACATTAACAGACATACAAC
>NW_004955540.1:876732-898256 GCF_000276665.1 Chinchilla lanigera | reverse complement strand
GCGCTTTTCGGCTGGGAATCGCGGTGGTATGAGTCCGGCCCACACTCGGACCCAGGAGCGCTGCAGCTCCCGGAGAACTCGCTGCCTGGGCGCAAGGCGCGGGGGGCTCAAGGGCTCATTTTAGAAAGTGCTTCAACTTTGATGTCCAACCTTCATGCATGTGACATCATGGGCTCTTTCTTGAGCCTCAGTCTCAATAGACAGTGCTGCATGACTCAGCCCAGCTTATGCATACTAGTTGAGAGCTATAGCCAGGGCATCACTGACCTGTCCTTGCTCCAAAGGCTACATGCCAGCACCTTGGCCAGGCCCATTTGCATTGCTTAAAGCCAGTTGAGGGGGTGAAGTATTATCCTAGCGAACTCAGTACACATCAATGCATGGAAGTAGGGTCAGGTAAAGCCAAATGGAGACAAATGGTTTTCTTTCGAGGAAGAGCTGTCCCAACGGTCCTCCACAGTATAGCAAGAAGCATCAACTGTTGTTCCTTATGTTGTCTTGTGTATGGGGACAATGTTTGCAGATTGCTACCATTAATCCTGACCTGTCAGCTTTGCTAGGTTAACAAAAGGCTAACAGACGACCGCAGCGCATTTCTGGGCATGCTCTGGTGGGTCACGGAGTGTGGTATTGAGTCCTGTATGGTTCCAAGCCCCATTCTCTCTGGCACTGTCCCCCTGCTTTGTTTCTTGCCCACCACAAACTAAGCAGCTTGGCCCACCACACCCTTCTCTCAAGACTTTTCTGCCAAGTGGTACCTACCGATCATATATTGAATGCCTTGAAGGCATGAGCTAAATTTTTCTGCCCTAAATTGTAGGTGTTGGGTGTTATACCTAAGAAATAAGAAAGCTGACTAATGTAGTAAATTGGTACCAAACTTTGGTACTATGACTGTACATGTGGTTTACAGGAGTTTGGAAAGATTTGGAGATGTGGGTTAGAGAAGGCTGAGAATGTAGTGAGCAGAACATTACTGGAGATTCTGGTAGGGTCCCAGAAGACCAGAATACTGATAGGTTTGCAGACAGTAAAGGCAAGCTTTCATTGGGAAACAAGGACTCCACTGGCAGGTGGATGAGAGGCCATGTGTGCTATGGTCTGGTTGAGAATTTGACTTCATTTTGACCATGTGCTGAGACTAAGCAAAGAGGATAATTAGTCCAGTGGAGGAAATTTCAAGGCAGCAGAACATTCAGGCTATGACATGTGTACCACTGGCTACTTTTTAGCTAGAGTCATAACATAAATCAGGGATAAAAGGCAGGGTGGAAGAATTTTATTCCCCAAAGAACCATGAATAAATTTGGGATAAAAAGAGTATGGCTGCTAAGGTTAGCATCATTTTAAAAAGCAAGTACTTTACCAGGAAAAGAAGAAAGATGACTTGAATCTTGCACATCAGTAATCAGCAAGACACGACCACCCCTGCCCACGTCACAGACTCAGGAGTGCAAAGTTGTAAACTATTGATTGCAGAAGAAAGTCACATGGGTGCTTGAGAATGGCCTCCTGGGGAACTGGTTACCCTGGATTCATTTCAATGTGTTCGGGCTTTTAGCCATTTAGAGGCAGCTTCAACCATGGTCCAAGGGGGCATGGTTGCTGCTTGAGCTGGTTGCCAACCTTGGCATCATCCACATGCTCCTGGTTTCACTGACATGCATAACGTAAGAATTATAGACATAGGGAAGTTTCCATGCTGATTTCAGAGGAAGGCCTGGGAGTGTAGAGGAAGATATATGAAACTGTGGAAATGAAGCCAAATGTGCTGTGGAGAGCCCAGAAATTCAGAGATGCCAGGAATGCAGAATGTCTACCTAGAACAGCTTTAGCCTGTGAGTGAAACCAGCCTGATAGAGGGCATATGGGCTACAGCTAGGTGCCTAAGCCTCTGGAACACACAGCTCACCACCATGTGCTGTGAATGGTAAATGTGGAGATACAGGATTTAGTTTACTTTGCTGATTTTCAGTCCTGCTTTGGTCTAGTTTTTTCCTATCCCCGTATCCCTGTCTTTTAGAATGGGAATGCTTACCCAGTGCCAATGTAACTTAAAATTATTTAACTCTTAACAGTTTCATAGCTAAAGTTTTGCCTAGAATCTCACAAGAAACATGGACTTGGACTTTTGAAAAATGCTGGAAGTATTGCAAGTTTAGGGAAGCGATTACTGTATTTCCAGTTGAGCATGAGATAGTTGTGCTATGTTGTAGCAGAAAATGGTGCCCACAGCCAGTATACTTCAGTTTCTTAGTTGCCCAGGTAATAGTTTCTGTTCTGGTTCCAGTTGCTTGTGATCTGTTAGAAACAGCTGGTAGCTATGATGCACATTGTATAAACCAATCCCCAATTGACAAGCCATTCTGCCTCTGTACTTTCTGCTTGCTTATCCCATATAAACCGTAGCCCACCAGAGGTCAGAGCCTGATAGTCTGGGAATAATGCTGATCAGTGCCCATTGACATAAATATATCTGTCTCCAAATCCTGAGTGTCATTTTTGTGTTTTGGTTTGCTGTTGCAATGTTGGGTGGAATTATGTAGTTGCTATTGTCTTTATTTGGAGATTAAATGTGGTTTATGAAGATGAATTTGGGGGTAAAGTTGACAAAGTATGTATTATAATCACAACCATTAATCCTGATGTGTCAGTTTCATTGGATTAAGAAATGCCCACGAGATTAGGAAGACACATTCCTGGTATGTCTGCGTGGGTCACAGAGGTACCACATGTGGTTCCAAGCCCACTCTGTCTAGCACAGATTCCTTGCTTCCATGAACTGAGCAGCTTTGCTCCACCACACCCTTCTGCCATAAAGTTTCTGCCTTGGAGCCTGCCAAACATGTACTGAAGCCATAAGTTGAATCTTTCTTCCTTTAAATTACAGGTGTTGTTTTTTGTGTCTTAGTGATGGGAATGCTGACTAACACAGGGCTGTAGCTGCCATTTTATGACCATGAAAAAACAATAAAACAGGCAGCAATGTGAGCCTTCTGGAGCTATTGATCCTGTGTTGGACAACTTACCCCCTAACTACTTGTGTCACAACAAGCTTATAATTGCATAAGTTACTATCAGCTAGGTTTCTCTTATTTGCAACATAAAGCATTCCTATGAGAGCTATTAATTCTGATGCCTTTATTTTTTAAGCATGAGAGAAAATTGGACTCAGTAAGAACCAGAAATGAGACCAGAGTTATAGATTTTTTTTTTTTTTTTGGAGAAACACATTACAAGAGCTCCCACCTCTTCTGTGTACTCATAATACACTTTGTGTCCACTCAGTAAGATTATGGTCTATTTCACCTGCTTCCTCAAAGAAAAGAGACACTGAAGTTAGGAAAATGTTCATAGTGGAAATGCCAGAATTGTTGACAATTCCAGATAAGTGCTAGAGGACCCTGTAATATTTGTTGGTTATCACAGTTACCTTTTTTTGGTTACTTTTATGTAACATACTTACACATAATTACTATCATCTGCAATAAAGTATTTGATCCTTATTAAGTCCAAGTGTGTGGATGACAAGTTACAGGTTCCACCATTCACCAAACTGCTCCTTATCCTCAGTTCTAATTGTTCAGCCTTGTGCTTTGGTATCATGCGGATTCAATGAAGTCAAACTTCAAGTTACAGAGGCAGTTATCTTCTGGACTTTAACAGTGTGACTGAGCCACTATGATCTTCAGTGCTTACTACATATTTTTTCTTTTTAAATAAAGAACTCCAGAGGCTGCATACTCTCTTTATGTTATCTATTATTTGTTTCATTCTTCAGTTATTAATCTATGCCAAGTCAAGTGAAAGTTTATAGCTTCTTACAGAGAAAGGTTTTCTTTCACTTATTTGAGCTGAAGCCCAGTTCCAAGCATTGTTCCCTCTCTGTCACACTTCCATGCAAACACACAAATCCTCTTAGTAAAGCATTTGGCATCTTTATCTTCCTGTATGAAAATGCAGTTCTGAGATTTCCAGTTAAGCACATGGACCAGATGTGAAACAGGACTTCAACGAACAGGGAATTCAGCACAGTTGTGCAATCAGGGACATGCTCTGTAAGACTTTTATGACAGTGTTTCCTTTACAATTCCCTGTTGCAGGACTGCTGCTGCTGCTACAGGGGCCCGCTTGCCCCTGTTGGCATGTGCTTTTCTTTTTGTGCCTTTCCCAATTTCCCCAGCCCAAGGGATGAGACTTCCTGCCCTACCTCCAGAATACTGATGCAAACACAAGGGCACATGTGTTACCATGCAGGGCAGAAGAGTTCCTTTATGGCACTTTCTGACCCCAAACTGGCTTTCAATGCTTCCCAGCACTTTAAAGATGAAGTACCTGTGGTCAGTGTGACCTTCTTCATTTCCTCTTCTGCTGTCAGGTTTCTCATTGGAATAAACCTATTGACACTTTTCTCAATCTATAACTGTGATGACAGAAAGCTCTGTGTGTGTCTGTGTGTGTGTGAGATTTCAAACTGGAAGGAACAGTGACTCCAATGTGAGAAAGACAAATTGCAAAATAACTCTCAACTGTACCTATTTCTTTTCATTTTACTTTCCTTCAGTCATGGCACGGAGAGTGCTCCCACAGAAGTGACTGTAACACTGCCATCTCCCTCATGCACTTGTGCCTCCTGCAGCAGCTGGAGAGCTTCAGTAATAGAGAGCGAATAGCCAGGCCCACGAGCAGAATCCTTTAGTGATACTCATTACACTTAAAATGAACTTGAGAATTTTTAGATGATCAGTAAGTTTTCTGCTTTAGTTTTATCTTTCTCATCAAATGTAGCCCCACTTTACCCTGCCTTCTACTTCTGACAGTCCACCTGACTCCCCCTGTGTCCTTTTCTATAAGGACTCTTAGAATTACTTTGGGTCTATTTGGATAATCCAGGACACTCTCCATCTCAAATCCTCAATTAATCACATCTACAAAGCCCCATGTTCTGCCAGGAAATATATTCACAAGGACCAGGATATGAACATCTTGTGGGTATGGGTGGGGTCAGTTACCTATCACATCTAAGGACAAGACTAAGGTCATCAGAAGGAACAGAACAAAAACCTGCATTAATATTGAGCCCTGGGGCAAAAATACGTGTGGAATTAGGGTTTTTCTGTTTATGTGTAATACCTCAGGAACTTCAAAGTAAACTTCAGTGAATTTGATAGAGATGCCTCATGGGAAGAAAAAGAAAAGACTGCATATTTGAGTAACGCACAGCAGTATGGGTCCCAGACTACGATTTTTTCTGGAAATTGAATAGAAGCCTACTAAACTTTCATGGGAATTGTACTGCCATGGAAAAATGAGCATACACTACAAAAAACCTCAGCTCAATGCCTGAAACAACTTTAAGCTCCATATTTCCACTAGTTGGAAATGAGCTTTGAAAGTAGTTTCACCTTAATTGTGGAATGATCTCAATATCTACAACTGAACACAGTTCTTTAAAATTTTCTCTGGACTTTCATAAAATATCCATTCAGGTACAGCCACATTTTAAGTCTCCTTGTACCATCTTTGCCATCGTCTGTCCCAGCAATGACAGTCATAGTTTCTGCCATTTTTCAAGGAGCCATCTTTGTAGCCTGGGGGCTCATCATTTTGTGTTCTTGCCAGGAATCAAATCCTGTGTATCTGGAAAACAACCCCACATTGATAAACTCTCCCTCATTTAATCATATGTTCCAGATTAATTTGACCAAAACCTTTCAGTCTCTACTCCCATGATCCCCTCTTTGCTTCTACCAGTCCATCCTGGCTCGGTTCTGAATCCCTTTTAGAGTGGCAATCTCTTTTCTTCTTATCAGGACCAGCACTTCCCCTAGTGCCTTATGATGTGATGGAACCATGGTGAAGTATTGAGAATGAATGATTGTTTTCACATATGTGATTGTGGATAGGCAGTTTTCTCATTTGCAAAGATTACTGAAGATGGTATTATAAGAGAAGACAGTCTATACCTA
This sequence comes from Chinchilla lanigera, assembly GCF_000276665.1. Taxonomy (NCBI): domain Eukaryota; kingdom Metazoa; phylum Chordata; class Mammalia; order Rodentia; family Chinchillidae; genus Chinchilla; species Chinchilla lanigera. The sequence goes on along the minus strand of NW_004955540.1, from coordinate 892,287 downwards.
GCACATAAAAATGTGTCCCAGTGAAGTGTGTGTGTGTGTGTGTGTGTGTGTGTGTGTGTATGTATAAGAGAGTGAAAGAGAAGATATATCACCGACATTTATCTAAAATAAATATTTTATATTTTAGAGCCTTAATATCTTCTGTAGTCTAGAGGAGGAGTCAACAGAATTTCATCATTTTTATTGTGGTTGTTTATCTTATTATTATTATAGAGCCTTGATTGGACACTCAGGAGCTAACTAATTGATAGTCACAACTTTGATATTGTTCTGCTTTGGATAACTGAAAAAAATATATATGTATATATATATACACATTTGTTTGTGATCATTTCTGGCAAAAAAAAGTTATAGTTTTCATTTAGAAGCTTAATATTGCATAGTATTATTTAAAATTATTAGAAATACCACTTATATTTCTGTGAACATTTATGGTGACATATATTCATAAATAGCTTTGAATAAATATGACTGGTGACAACAGAATAAACAACTGACCTGCAGATCCCTCAGAGCATAAGTTACCCACACTTCAATATGGTTGGAAATAAGGAAACACTCTTCAAAAGTACTCTTCCCATATGTCTGTAAAATTTACTGTAGTTTTTTCTAAATGAAAGCATGTATTTATTGTTTTTCTTTGTGTTCTTCCTTATCCCTTCAACACACAATCCCCATTGTGAGTTTGTCTGTTGTTTCTTGACTCCAAAGCTCTGCATGGAGTCTGAGCAATTACAGAATCCCCATCAAATTCTCACATGCTGCAGATGAGCTCTTCAGTGACCGTGGACTTGGGAAATGAGGTACAGATGGTCCAGCAGTCAGCATTTTCTTTATCTCTTTTGTCAACCCAGAATTGACTTCACATGTCTTCTCTCTTTTATTCATATCAGTAAGCTTGCGTCTGTTTCATAAATCTTTTTGTTTCTTTGACATGACTCTTTTCAAACAATTTTAAAACACTGTCTCTGCCTTTGAATTCTTCTTTATTGTTTGTCCCCTTTTACTACTGTAACTCATTTCTCAACTGTATTCTCAGATGTTTATTTCTATAAACTTTTCTGGAGTATGAAAAGCCATTATCTGGTAGGTCTTTTATTATAATAAATCAAATTTTAAAAACTATTGAACATTGAATTTTCATTGACATCTGAATTTTGAGCTTGTGCCACACAGAAGGCATGGAGTAGTCAGAGGGAAAAGATTAATCGATCTCTCACATCCACCATTACTTTTCCAAGCTTAGAGAATCCCAAATGCATCACTAGGGCAGGAAGAAGCGAAGGAGAAGGGGCAGGGATGGAGTGTCCTCCTTTTCCCAACTCTCTGCTAAGGGTCCAAAGGGCAGACTGACCTGAGACGGGAGCTTTGCATTTGCAAACTTTGTCTGAATCTGAAAAGGAGACTGACCTGCTGTGGCAAGAATAGCAAAGGCTGCGCAAGACCCTGTCAGCGCCTGAGAAGGGGAACTTGAGAGAGAAAGTTGAGGAAATGGGTGGAAAATAAAAAAAGGAAATCAACTTTATGTCTACATTTAACTAGGTGTAGCACCTTTTGATACATAGATTTTGTATGAATACATTTTTAAATTTAAAGAATAAAAAATGAGCCAGAAAGAAATACAGACATCTCAGATGTGCTACTTTAGTGGTGTGATATCAGACAAATCAAAATGGTCTCTCTGAATCTCCAAATCCTCATTTTAGAAAATAGAATAGTAGGATCTCCCTGCATTTTTGTGAGGCCTATGTAAAAAAAAATACATCAATATATCTACTACAACACCAGGTAGATAAAAAGTCCTAAATTCATCTGAGTTTGCTTTTCTCAGTGATTGGCATCGTATTGTATTTTAAGGAGCTGCTACACAGGTAACAAGGAGATATACTAGAAAAGACTGTAATGAAATTTATGATTTATGAATTTATAAGAAACTACAGGAAAAACGAAGGTACAAATAAAATAAACGAGCCTAAGATGATTATCAAACATGAAAATATATGCTTAAACTATAACATAGTTGTTTGAGAAATGCAGAGAAAATGAAGCAAATGTGAACTAACACAGCACATTTCCTAGAAAACAAACTAAAGTTCAAGTCAACAAGAAGACTTGTATTTCTTCCTTCCTCCTCTCTCCAATTTGAAACACATCCAGAGCCCTTCTGAAGGCTAGAAATTTTAAAAAGTGGAGGAGTGAATAGTAGATGTCATGGTTTCAGTCTGTGATCCAAGACCCGGATATGTAGTCTCCAGATTCTTACAGAAAACTTGCCATGGGTGTCCTGTTCAACATTGGTGATAGATTTATCTAAAAATCATTGTTGAGGGCAAAGCCACATCTCACAACTCCCTTTCCTCAAGCATCTCATTTTGATTTTAATGAAAACAAAATCTAAAGCCTTTGGACACCAGCTGATGGCAATGGAAGCTCTAAATAAAGTGTAAGACCAAGTTACACTGAGTTTGTTAATTCAAAACCACCATGTCACCAATAGCTTTCTTCAAGAATTTAGGTTTAGTTCACCTCGGGTGAAGAAAGTGCTTTGGGTCATTGCATGTGAGACTATAAATATAACCATCTAAAAAACAATAGCAATTGGAGAATTTTGTAAACTGCCTCTCATAGCCCTCCAAGCAGTTCCTCTTCATTTCAGTCCCAAACATTTTCTCAACCTGAAGGTTCAATTTTGGTTGAGATTAGTTCCTATTTTTATATTATGACTGAAGAATCAGAGCTAAGAATACAGAAAGTTAACGAGGGTGAGGTGGGACGTGAGAGACTAAGTCAGTCTGCTCAGCATGTAAGGGAGAAGGAGGACTGGGGAGAGAGAACAAAGCAAATGCAGAGCAAATGCTAGAATAAAACTCCTGTGACTGGAAGAAGCAATACTGGGCATGGGTATTACCCGGAGGGTAATAAGTGATAGCATCTCCTCAGTGTTGCCTTTGAAAATGAGGAGAGGACGAAAATGAGACATGAGAGTGCTGCCTTGCACCTGCTTTAATGTCTCACGAGAACATAAGAAGCATTGGGGATTTCTTTCATGCATTTTGAAAGTAGAGACATGACAGATGAAACTGTGAATCTCTGAGTCTTAAGGTGTATACTTGTACTCCAACTGCCCACATATTCTTTTAATATTTTTTCTCTAAGTGTAATGTAATTGGTGTACTTACACATAAATCTACCATGGCTAAGTCACTGAGAAAAGAGATTGACGTGTAGAAGCTGATTTGTGCACTAGACAAACATAGGAACCAGGCATATAAGAGAGGAAAACAGAACCACTGATTTAGGAAGAGGAGGGGAAAGGGACAAGAAGAGGCACAGAGAAGAAAACTGGGACTCAATAAATGAAATCATGGAATTATTTAGAAGTCTGCAAGATTCAGAAGAACTTGGAACCAGGAGAAAGAGGAGTTTCTCAGGGACACTAAGCTCTTCCTAAAATGCAAACCAGTGTGACCTGAGAGAATACCCTGGGGAACCAGATGAATTCTTTACTCCATGGTGACTAAGATGTGTCACACGGCCCTCTGCTCTGTCAGCTCTATCCAGGAGCTGCATTCATCCAGACATAAATGCTTAAGTCAACAGTACTTGCTACAGAGCTCATTTGTAATAAACACACCTTTCATGGATAAATTGACCTGCTCGCCTACAAATGGCTAAGTTCTTCTGCCATGTCCTGGCTATGAGAAAATAAAACCCTTTAGGTGTCTTTTCCCTAGCCAAATTTAAGCTCCCTGTGCCAAAGGATAGGAATCCCAGAATAGGGATAGGTGACAGAATAGATGATCAGTCAGTGGACATTGAACTGACCCAGAAAGAAACATAGAAATTCAGTTCTAGCTAAGGCAAAAATTGTTCTGGTAGATGCTGAGTTGACAGTGATTCAGCCAAGGATTTGTGAGCAGATTGACATGAATACCAAGTTTGCCACTTAAGACCTTGTAAGCTGGACATATGGTACTACCTTTACCACATTTTCTGGTATCAGCATGTGAAATAGTATGTCGTATCCTACACTTTAAAGCCACGGTCCTCACAGGCTAGGCCAGAAGATGGTATCAAGTGAAAACAGGAAAAGTACCTGCAGACTCGCTTCTTTACCTTGAGCCTAACTTCCTCTGCAGTCACTCGAACTTCACCTGACTAAGAAATGCTGTTTCAGAAGAGTTTCTTCCAACACGCTGTGCTTACTCTTACAATACTGTTCCTATGCACCATCCTCTTTTGGGAGCTGCCTTCAAAACATTTGAGAAGTCATTTTCTTTGTAGGTAAACATTATTTTGGGAACAGGTAAAAATCAGTCCACATCTCTGCCTTGTGAATAAATGTGGGTTATTGAACTAAGTAATATAGTGTTTCAGATAGAAAATAAGGAATGTTAATGAAATGACTTATATTTCAGGACTGTTCATAAGAAGACCCTGCAATCAGTGCCACTAGAAACCACAGGAAAATTTCTATCTAGGGAATTTTGTAAGATTAAGAATAATGTCTTCTGAGAGGACTACATGTGAAGCCAAATTGCTGAGAATTCTGGCGTGCTTGTTCAAGGAAAGTTTCAAAAGTTTAAGAGAATTCTTCACAGCTCACAAAATGTCTGAGTCATGTATTCTCCTTCCCTCTGCATACTCTGGTAAGGAACGCCAAAGAGCAAGCAAGCGGGGAGGAGCAGGAGAGAGGGACACACATGAAGAAAGTCTCTGCCAATACAGAGATCGGCTCTGAGGTTGAGGTCAAAGAGTTTATTAACCAACAAAATGACAAACGTAATACTCTTTAGTGGGAGAAAAGTGAATGTGAGGAAATCTACCCACGTCCCGTATGGACTGCTATCCTCAGTGGGGTTTGTGAGTCCTGCCAGGGTAGCCCATTTAGGAAATAACAGGCATCACCAAAATAGCTTAGACCAGGAAAGGTACACAATCTGAACTCCACCTCTTCCTCAAGGGCCCTTTTGCCAAGTTATTCCAACTTTCAGTGGGATAGAATCCGCGGCCTCTGAGAAACCCTATTGGCCCCCCACTCCTTAAGTGTAAGTGTGAACAGTTCTTCCAAGCAAGGTAAGCTTTCTGTTCCACTAAGTACCTCTCTTAACAGGGAAGATTTGTGCCTTCTACTGGAAAGTATTTTATCTGAACTAAAAAATCTTTTTTGTTGTTTTTTCTGAGATGGTCTCATTACGTAGTTCAGGCTGGCTTTGAACTCACTTTGTCACCCAGGCTGGCCTTGAACTCAAAGGAATTGTCCTGCTTCAGCTTTCCAAGTGCTGGGATTATAGGCATGTACCACTTCAAAGCTTTTTATTTCTGAGTTTATAGAAACCAAAAACTTATTGATTTGTATAAATCACAAAATGGTTCATTTTCATTTACATCTATTTCCATCCTCAACATATAAGACTTTTCTTTCATTCTTGGACTATGTCTTTATTCATTTAATTTATTTCCAAAATATGTATTTAGGAACCCTATCCCACAAAACCTATTTCTTTGCACTAAGAGTGCAAAAGAATAGATTGCAATAGTCCTTGTCTTCTGGACACTACCCCAGCACTAAAGCTATGTGGACCCCACTCTGGCACTGAGTACCTGCAGCCCTTTCAAATAAATACTTGTGGAAAGTGCAATATACATGCCAGGTTTCTGACACTTAGTACCAAAGAAAGTAAACTATCTCACTAATTATCACTTAAGTAGACTCATTTTTAAGGTATGTTAGTGATACTAGGTTAATATATATTATTTGAACTATTCACCTATGTCTTTTTAACTTTTTAAGACAGCTACTAAAAATGTCATATCAGTGAATGTTCCAAATTTATGGCTCACATATTTCAATTGGACAGCCTGTTCTAGAGCCTCTGAGTGATACAGATGTGTAATTGACTATATTTACATCAATATAGTAAATGTAATAAAAGAATAACAATAAATATGCGGTTAAATTTACTTGCTTATTATAAGTGATGTAGATCTAAGATGTACATAAAATCTCCTACTATGCTACTACTGCAAGATGTTGTCCTTTCTATTTATCTATGTTGTTAGATAAATAAACTGAGGCATACAGTAGTTAAGTGCATTTGTCAAAGGGTAAATTTGAATCAATACAGTAGGTTCTAGGTACTGCTCTTCAATGTTGTATCATACTACTTCTGTGGAAAGAAGAGTAACACACAGCCAAAGAACTCTTCATTGAAGTGGGGACTCAAAGCAGGTTTTTCTATAGCTAATACTTGAGCTGAGTTTTTAATGATGAGTGGATGTTAAGCAGCGAATCATCTTTTATGTATGAAATAATCCTATAGAAGAGTAAATTTTTTTGAGTACAGGTGTTATCTTTAAAAACTTTCTTCAAAGTGTTCTGAAAAAAAATGAAGCAGTATGATATTTTATTTCCAAAGAAGGTCAAAACATTGGGTTCTATTTAGGCAACATGTGATACAATGGAAAGAAGGAAAGAAGAGCAGAATGAAGAGGGAGAGGAGAAGAAACAGAAGAAGGTGGAGGGAAAGATGAAGAAGATAAAGAAAGAGAAGTGAAAGAAGAAAAAGAAAAGAAGGGGAGAAACAAGAAAGAAAAGGCACAGTTAGAGTAGATTTTGAGTCAGCTGAAAGTGTTAAAAACTCTAAGCTTATATAGATGCAGCCCTTTACAAATTTAAGTTGCAAGAAGTCTGCAATTAATGTAAGTCATATACTTGACTTCACAATCCCTGTGCAGGGGGGTTAACTGGCAATCACTGTGCTTTTAGTACTCACAAGAGAATTGTCTATGCAGAACAAGCAGGAAGAGCTCCTAAAAGGTTTGCTTGTTGACAAACTTAGCTAAAATCAGGGTAAGGGGAGACTTGCATACCTCAATATAGGATGTCCTTGTACCTCTAGGATTTGAATAACTTCCTGTTGGAGAAACACCTGTTTGCAATAAACAGATGAGAATACATTTGGAATGATTAAAAGAAAAAACTTATACTATGTGACACATGAAGAATGATTGAAAACTATGGTAAATATTTAAATTTTAAAAAATGATTACAGTAAAAGACACATTGTCATTAATCCCTTCAAAATACTATTTGTTCCTCATTTCCAACACATTTATCCCATAGTTCTTTACACTTTTTGAAGCAGTTCTGAAAGTGCTCTTCTGTCAGTGTCTTTAGTTGCACTGTTTGGCTGCTGTGACATCCTGATTTGATTCAAAATGTTGACCTTTCACCAACATTTTCCCTTTGGGAAAAAGCCAGAAGTCACACAGTGCTATGTCCGGTGAGTAAGGTGGATGCATATGAACCAGAATGTTTTCATGAGCCTGCCTTTTTATTGAATAGCATTGGCAAAAGCATTCAGCACATTTTTAAAAATCAACTTCATTAAGACACATCAGAAGCCTACTAGAACTGCTTCAGAAAGTGGTAAGAAGGATGAGATAAATGTGTTACAGTAAGAGGAAGTATTTTGAGGAAGATTAATGCCAATGGGACTTTTATTGTAATAATTTTTTAAAATTTAAATGTACATTAGGTCTCTCGAACATCCCTTGTACCTCATTTCCAAGGATACTGTGTGTGTTTGGGTAAGAGGTGGTCACATATGCAGTGGGACGGGGGGAATCATTACCGTGAAGCTCCACGTATTTCAGGACAGGTAGGAATCATTCTACTTACTGCCCTAGAGGCCTGCTTCATTACTCAAAAAGAGATGCAGTTTCAGATTTTTAGCTGTTGAAGGAAAATCAAGATGGGTGTCCAGCGAAGATTCTCATGGAGCCCAAATTTGGAAGTAGGGAGGAAAAGACACTCATAGAAAATGCTGGATGACAAAATTATAGCAATGTTAAAAATCTCTGTGGGAGAGACTGCGCTTTGAACTTCATTAGGAAAGGCAGAGACTGAGCTGAGACATAAAGAACGATTAGATTTCAGCCTAGCAAAGAGTTAATGTCAAGGGAATGCAGGCAATAGGAAAGTGGGATGAATGACTCACATGTGGAGTCCCATGGCATGTTGCTGAGCCACTCGGGGTTTCTTAGGCATGGTGTGGGAGGAGTGGGCTTACAGGGGAGATGAAGAGGACAGCTCTGTCCCTGGGAAGGCCCTGGTCCCTTTAAGCATCTTGAATTGGAGTCTTCAGGCAGTGGACATTGGTGAAGAGTATTGGAGAGGCTGTGAGATAGTCATGTTCATATTAGGAGAAATACTGTTTGCCTCCTTTGTTCCTACACCTCCTTATCCTCCCAAACTGACCTCTCTGTTGTTCATAGTAGAGTTAAGGGACCTTCAGTTTGCAAAGGTAGGGTACTTGATATTTACTAGTTCTCAAAATTCAATCTTTCTATCAACTAAAGCTGTTTTTTCATCATTTATGGTAAACTTTTTGGAAATCTTTAAATCTTCAAATACCTTGAGACGAATTTGCTGAATATTTTCCAGTCTTCTTGGCTAAATTATCAGCATTAAGTAAGATGAAAGCCTGCACTCTTTCTCTATGACTTCCTATAACATGACTCTCCTTCTACCTTGAGAAAGAAGAAATCAGAAAAATGCCTCTTGAGCAGGTACTGTTCTCCTCCTTGTTAATCACAGAACACTTGTGCAATGTGTGTTCAAAAATTCAGAGCATGAATCAGAGTCAGGAAAATAAAACTTAAGGTCAGACATTGCCAATTGTTATCTGCATGTTAGTGGACAAGACACAATTTTGTAAGTCTTCCTTTTCCTAGACATAATATTAGAATAAAAATACCAACCAGCATTTACTACACATTTGTCTCTAAGCCACTGCTTTAATTTTAGTGCTTTACTTTTATTGCAGGGCTTACTCCCCACAGGAAGTCAGTATCAGGTTAACCCCTATTTCACAGATGAGGGACACCTGGCAACAATGGACGGCACCCATTCCAAGTCACATCTCAAGAAAACACTGAAGTTAAGATTTGAATTCACCAATTCCAATCCAAAATTAAGGCTTTCAGATACTGTGTACCTATAATGAAAAAAGACTGTTAGAAAGACATTAATGAATAAATATGTATGTTCTTTGTACACTGAAAATCCTCGCTTGTATTTAGATAATGCCATTGGCAGTTATATTACAGATAATTCATGTTTAAAATATAAGGACTGGCAGTCAGACTCTCAGACAAAAATGAGTTTTCATTCATTCTTCCATAAAACAGCTGCTATTCCTAGCTCTGTATGCCCTTTAAAGAAAGGGATGAAAATAACCCTATTTTCCTTTTCTTATAATCCTCAACGTGAAAGAATGAAAAGGAAAGGCAAAAGGATACCTGCTATTCTGCAGTGTTTTGGTCTGGATGTGCCTGGGTTCCTAGCGCACTGGCAGCTGTGTCTTTGCTGTGTTTGCATATATCCCGGCGGGAGGAACATGAGGAGAGAGCGGCGAGAGGCAGAACATCAAAGGCAACTGCTGGCCTCATTTTCCCGCTGTTTAATCAGCGCTCCAAAGACTCAAGAGATGCACTTGTGTCCATGCTTGTGCAGTGAAAAGCACGTGGGAGAAAGATGGACACATCGCAACCACACGCACCCAAACTCCTGAACTAAACGCCACACCTGAAACTTCTTTCCCGACTCCACCAAGGAGTTTGTCACAAAGCATTGCAAGCATAAATGTCTCTGCTCACATAACCTTAACATAAAAAGTGTTGCAGATCTTCCTTGTGTCACACAGTATAGATAAAATCCAGTGTGAATTCATAGCATTGGATTATCAACCTGTCAGGGAAATAACCTATTTGTGATGGGACAACACAGATGTTTAGGATTCAAATCACATAACAAAATAAAGTGGGTGTAAAATATAAATCAAAGGAAAAATATCATCAACTTTGTGCTATATGCTAAAATAAACCTCCTTCAGTACATATTCAAAATAACCTTCAGTACCTAGGAAGTTTATACATAATAGTTTTCAAAATCTATTTCCCCTGTGTCTTCCATCAGTTGAGATTTCCTGGCATTGCTTCCATTTACTTTACTAAAATTTTTATCATCAAAACAGCATTTGTTTGTTTTTGAAATGGCAAAGTTTCTTTTGGAGTGTATGCTAAACACAGTGTGCATGCATAGTTGGCCTTATCTCTTGCCTGAAGTAGTGTCCGTCACCCAGTTTGCACTAAAAAATACTACTTTAAATATTTAGTGAGGATGAAGGGACGAATCTTAACTGTACTTTACAGTACTGCTCTTGGCAGCTGTGCAGAGCCTTCTACAAAAACCTCCATCCCTGGAAACAGTGACATGTGCAGTATCCAGGCTGTTGCCTTCCATACTTTTATCATTCAGTGAGTGGATCCAATGACATGGATCAAGTGTCTAGAAATTCTTCCCCCAAATCCTATAAAAGGCAAGGAACTGATAGTGTATGCATTGTTATCCTAACTGTACATAGTAGAAACTTGTGAGGCCTAGAGATGTTAGTAAAACAATACTTACCATAACTGTAATAATAACTACTATTATGTTGTATTGTTCTGTTTTCTGTGTATTTATTTATTTGATCTTTGTTCCATATATGAAGGTTGAGAGTGTAGGTCAGTGGTAGAATGCATACCTAGCAGCGTGAGGTCCTGGGTCTCATTTTCATCAAATAATGTTTATAACCTACACCAAACTTATGTTTTAAGTGTCCTTTTAAATTATGATAAAAAGGAATTGAATAGATATTATATAAATTGTCCTTGCTCATAGAGTTTTCAATGGCAAAAGTGGGCTGTAAACTTTTTCTGACATCCTCTGGGCCAGTACTGCCTTTTCCAATATTTCTGTGCTTTGAATTCAAAACTTTAGAGTTGGCAAAAACCTTAGAGTTAATCCAGCTCAGTATCCTCATTCTTGTATTAGAAATCTGATGCCCACACAGGAGAAGAGTTAGCAAAGTCACATAGAAACTCAACAAAGATCAGGTTTCAAAACCAAGGCTCCACACTCACCATGTACCACCCACACTGGGACTCTTGTGTAACCTATTTTGTAAATGATTTCAGTTTCTAGGACTTGTATCTACTACAGGAGAGAAAATGAGGAAACATACCAAGAACAAAAAATATAATGGCTTTATGAATTGGAAAGTAGCACAGCATTATAGTTACATTGCACCTCTTTCAAAAAGACCCCCCTGGATATCTACATACAATTCCAGGAGCATTTTCATGTGAACCTATGAGTACCACCAACTTATTTACTGGTCCACCCCAGCAGACACTTTGTTCTTATAAAATCATTTCATCATTCAACAATTATGCAATGTATTTCTATTATGTGATAAGAATTAGACTAAACCCGGAACTCATTAGGCCAAAAGAACTCGTGTCTCAGTTGTCAAGGTCTTTTATGAATTTGAGCTCACAGGAGAGACCACATGTTTGGTGAATATATGAATGAGCAAGTCTGTGGATGTGAGGAAGTTCTGCAGAGGTGTTCGCGGTGCAGACATACCAGGTGCATCATCAGTAACATGATCTGTCCGCCACTTTTGGGCTGTGTGGAGGGAAGTTTGGATACACTTTAAAGAATATTTTGAAACTTTCCTACAAATCCTAGCAACTGACTACGTGCTTATTGAACTCTGCTCCTTGCATTGCTGTTACTTAACCCCTTATATTGAAGCTTCCTTCTTGTGAGTAAATGAAATCGGGGAGAAGTATGGAAAGCTGCAGGGAACCCTGAGCCCAAGATGTCAGAGTGGCACATTCCCTGCCACGGCAATGGCTCATTTTTCCTACAGGTAACAAAATGAGGAACTAGGATGAAAATGGCTGTTAGGAAAATCAGAAAGGGACCACACAAATGCATTCTTCATCTTTATTTTCTGATAGGAGCTTAGCTTGGCCCATATTTTTCCATCCAGTAAGATTAACAAAGATACAAATATTAGTTGCATGTGGTGCCCAATGTACATTGGATATCTATTCTAATCTTTAAAAGTTATCATAGAAGATAAGTATTTTATACCCACTTTTCATACAAGGAAGTTGATATTCAAACAATGTAAATAACTTTCTTCAGTTCTACCTTTTACATTACATTGCCTCTACACACACACACACACACACACACACACACATGCACACACACACACTGATATTATAATGACTACCACCAGATAAAACTGCCAGCAAAATCTTTCTCATGTAAACATATGTTTAGGTTTGGTCAGTGTCAGTTTTTTGGGAGGAAGGATTGCTTTATTTAATCATTAATTAAGTTTATCAGTATAATTTAGATAAAACCATCATACTCATTATATGGAACTTGTACATAATATACCCCAGTTCTTTTTTCCTATTCCTCTCCTCTCCCTTCTGCCCCTCTTCCCCTTCTTACTTACAAAAGCTTTATTTCCATGTTATTTTTCTTTTCTTGTTTTTTCCCTTCCTTCTTTTCTTCTTCCCCTCTCCATTTTTCCCCCTTCTCATTTGAACATTTTTTCCTTTTTCGTAGTTTCTATTATACATTTTGCTCCTTATTTATTTACACTTTCAGTTTCTCTAAGAGTTGTGTGAGATTTTGGGCTCTCACTGCTTAGTGACTTTGGGTTTTTTCTTCTTCTGCCTGTGCTAACAGCTTAACTATCTCCATATGTTCCCTGGCTTATAGCAGAGGGATTGAGAACAGTGTGATTAGCATAGTTGCGGTGTTGAGTAAACAGCTCTCTTAGTGGAAAACAATTCTCTTTACATTACACAGTATGAGGTCCCTCTAAAATTCATCAGTTAACACCAGGGCTCCTTAACTACCTGGCACTAAATCTTGGGTTTCAATCCTTCTTGGAAGCGTTTCGCCTACCGATAGATGATCAAGGAGCACTTTCAGGGCACGTGTGGTGGAGAATCCCCTACAGGAGGTTACAAAGAACTATGGGACTATAGTTTTTTCCTCAAAACATGCAATTTCTACCTAAGGAAAAAGAGAAAAACTATCAAGACAAGAATAAAGAGTGAAGTGAAAACACAGGAGTTTGATCTAAGTTCCTAGCATGTGATTCAAGGTTGACAGTCAAATGTAAATCAAAATCAGTTAAGTTGAGAAGAGTTCCAGGTACAGACTTGACAGGCCCTAAGGCAGGGAAGAGCTTGGAGGGAGGCTGGTGAGGCCTAGGGAATGCACACGGAAAAGGCAGGAGGGAGGGCGTGAGGGTCACTTCTCCATGAATAATGCAACCTTAACTTGGGGTTTCCTCACATTTTTGAAGCAACTATCTCAGAAAAAAATTGTTCAATTCTCTTTTTAAAGTGGAATTGAAATATGGAAAGTTATACCAAGAAATAGCAAGATCATTTTATGCATAAAGCACACTAAAGTTGTCTTGTTCAAAAATACACTGGAGAACTTAATAATTTTAGATCCCACTAGAAAATAATACAGGTGAATTATGTCTGTTTGACATTTGAGAGCCACTACAGAAATGTAGATTTCAAAACAAGAAAAAAATTTTAAAAAGAACACGAAGACATATCAATTTCATAAATGTAGAAAAGCATAAAGTATGGACACTGGAAATGTTTTAAATGGTAGAAGATTGTGTAAAGACAAGTTTCAAGATTATTTGAGCAGTAGATACTATTCATGCTGTAGAAACCCATAAAAACCCATAAAATCAATATTGTTAATATAATAGACATGACAATATTATTAAAATAAATGAATGTAAAAGGTACATATTTCATCACATTATTTACCTCTAGGAAAGGAATAAGGGAGTAGGATTAAGGGGTAAAGAAAATCCTTCCACTAATTCTGCAGTTATTTTTATTCATTTGAAACTTCTATAAAACCTACAAAATTGCAATGTGTACTAATTGAGGGGAACTAGACAGGGAAAGTGTTTATATGTGGTTTGATTTGCAAGGCAGTTGCTATTTATATTATTTCTTTAAAATTTTTGGAGGGTAAGTCTGGGCAATACATCTATGGCTATTCATGAAAACAATGTCTGAATGTTTGATATAGTGTATGATAATAAATGATAATACACTTCTTACTCTGTTGCCCAGATTTGTCTTCAACTCCTAAACTCCAGGGAATCTCCAGTGTCAGTTTCCAAAATTGTGGGGACCGTATACATGTGCATCTGCATCTGGGTCAGAAAGTAAACATCTTAAGTAGAAAATTTATTAGTTTGAGACTCTCTGAGCCCTGCGTGCCCTGCGTCGAGACAGCAAGTACTCCAGGAGCTGCAGGGCTCATGGGTTTGAGTCTGTGCTTGATCCGCACCACCACGATACCCAGCTGAAACACGCAGAGAGAGCCAGGGATTTCCCATCTAATCCCTGAGGGCAGAACGCGTGAACAAGGACCCCGCAGGCATTACAGACTGAGTCGCTGTGGTGGCAGAGAGGAGGTCCAGACTGAGAGGCCCAGGGGACTTCTCTGCCTTGAGGCTGGGCGAGTAGGCTCTCTGAGTCCCCCACGCCCTGCACCAAGAAGGCAAGTACTCTGGGAGCTGCAGGGCCCATGGATTCAAGTCTGTGCTTTGCCTTTGCCCAGACCCTCTAGCAAGTCAAAGGCTGGGGAAGTCTGTGACTGCTGCCCATCTGGATGGCATCTGGTTCCTGTATGAGTCCTGAACTGACTGGAGACATAGATTTAGGTGGTTCACAAACTGTAGACCCTGCAGTTTGTGTCTGAGTTATGCCTGTACCCTAAATTGCCTGGAGACATAGGTCCACTAGACTGGGATTGTTGCACCAGTGCAATGTGAGTCAGGTCTTGCACATGCACTGAACTGCAAAGGGATGCTGGATCAGAAGGTCGGCAATCAACTGACACAAGTGCCTGTGTCTGAGAATGATAACTAGATACAAATCAAAAATTGCTGGAAAACCCGAGACTAAGTAGCACTACTCAGAGGTCACCCAGAGGCAAACCTGAACAACAGGAAAAATAGGAACACTAGTGGTCTTGGCTGTGCAGCTACTGAAGAGTGAAACTGAGCTTTCTGCAACCAATAGCAAACATGTCAAAACGAAAGACTAAAACACAATCCCAGAACTCCACCTCAATCAGAACACGTCCAGGAGACATCAACATAGGAGAACTTGGTAATCACATGCCTGAAATAGCTGAAATGATTGCAATGGAGGTAAAGAAGCAAATCCATAAGGCCATAGAAAAGATGAGATCAGAAATAATCTCTCAGGCAAAAAGTGAAATGACAATAATAATGAAGGAAATGCTCAAAAAATCTGAAGAAAAAATATATAAGAAAATAGAAGAACAAAGGCAAGAGTCAGAAGTGTTCAATGAAAAATATAGAAAGAACTTAGAACATATGAACCAGAATCAAAGAGACTTCCAGGAAAACAAAGCTGCCACTGAAAGCTACCAAAACCTCTTGAATGAAGCTGAAGATAGAATCTCAGACCTTGAAGACAGCATGGCAGATAGTGACCATGAAAGAATGGATCTCATAAAAACAGCGAGGATCCAGGAAAAGTCAATTCAACAGCTGCAAGATGAGGCAAAGAGGAATAATGTTCGAATTATAGGAGTCAATGAAACAGCAGGAAGCAACA
>NW_004955540.1:825124-872192 GCF_000276665.1 Chinchilla lanigera | reverse complement strand
AACATGGCTGTTCTACTGTCTTGTATTTCTTTGCTGAAAGAAACTGTGAATGGGTCCTTGGTTGATCAGCATTGCATGTCTCTATCTGTTTTCATGAGAAGCCACTTTGAAGATATCAATATGTAATACAACAAGCATTGTTAATTTTCTACCACTTTGTTTGTAACTCCATACTGTCTGTACTGTTCCTTTGCTATTTTGTAAAATGTTGTCTGTCTGTTAATATTTTCCTCCTTTTATTTTTAAAATAAAAAAGAATTAAAAAAAGAAAATTTATTAGTTTGCACAATTAAAACATCTAGCATACTTAATGTGCAGTTTGACTCAAGTGTTCACTTCGTCATAGGGTCTGGCTGCATCTTGCTGAGATTCTCTTGCTTCTCCCAAATCCTTGCATTGATTTCACTCTTGGTCCAAAGTCTGTACCATACCCAATACGGTTTCCAGCTGCTGATGTTTGCATGACGCACAGACTGTGAAGGTCAGCTAATGGGTGCTCTTTGTCCCAGTGTCTAACACAGGCCCACAGACCCGTTCTCACTGGAAAGTCTCACCCTCACCTCAATCCAAAGTTGTCACGGTGGTCAAATGAATAAATTTGCTCAACAAGAGTCCTACACTTCCCCCTTGGTCCCAGGAGTGGAGTCTGCGTACTCAGGACCTGTGGTCTTTTTGTAGAAAACAGAGGCAAATGTTGGTCAGGGAGACCAATCAACTAACATCAACAATTCCTACACTTTTCTTTTGCAGCCAACATTATTTAAGTACCACAAAGGATGCAAGTGTAGATGTATGTGTGGGGAGGTGGTATTTGATTTTTATTTGAAATCACTTAAAATATTACAACAGGGAAAATGTACTATACTTTAATATCATCTCTATCTGAAATCAAAATGACTGCAGGGTTTTCTTGTGCACACACCAACCCACACTCTTCATCAGTGCTCTGACCTAAGACAACTTCTCTGAGTTTCCATAGATTAAAAGTAGAGATGAAGGGCTGGTGATTTAGCTCAGCGGCAAAATCGCCTGCCTGGCAAGCGCAAGGTCGTGAGTTCGGTTCCCGGTACCGGAGAAAAACCAAATAAAAAAAAAGTAGAGATGAAGACAGTGTCCGGATGCAGACCTGCTATATGCTGCTGCATTGCAAGCCCTTTATATTAAACCATAAGAAAGGGTGTCCTATTGGCCTCTGAAATATTGTTTTGGTTTAAAGGTAAAATCTTTCCAAAAAGAAACACAATTCTTGACAAGGTATAGAAATTACTTTTAAAAAGACAACTGATATCATTAGATACTCAAACACTATAAATCATACTTGTGTACAAACATACATTTTGATATTTTGTTAAAATGGAAAGGGGTGAATATTTTATATTCTTGTTCAATTCTTTGAAAAAATTTGTATACACATGGATTCTCTACGGGAGAGCCTAGAAATCCAACAGGCTTCAAACAGAAGACCATAAAAATAATCCTGCCAAGTGCTTTTGTTGTACAGGGTCTCAATTTCCACTGACTTTTTGAAGTGCAATAATAACTATGGCCATTTCTATCCTTCCTTCTTGGCCCAGATGAAGACTCAAGCAATCTCATCTTTAGAAAGACTTCAGAGACAATAAGTTCCCTGCCCTCACCCCCTGCAGCAGGGATCCTCCACATCAGTATCTTTAGCAAGTTGTCATCAAGGATCTATAAATAAAGCTGGAAAGAGAGCTCAGTATTTGACAAGAAAGCCAATGTCCTCTCAGCCTCTCTAGTCATGTATGATTTTTTCCTTCTGAATTTTTTTAGAATCAGCTCCCTCAGCTACTGCATTCATGAACTAGTTTCCAGAGCCCTTATTAACATGGCAATTCTCCCTTTGATCAGACACAACACTCACATGGATGAGTATTTACCCCTTAGACTGATTTTGAAGACTTTCAATTAATTGCTGTCTTTTAAAGGCTGGCTGATTTTAGAAATTTTAGAAGATGCAAGGGTCACTAAGTCACCTAATGGCTACAGAATTCTGCATCAGTCTCAGCTTCCCTTCTTCTCCACAATCACTAGGTGGCAATACCCACCCCTACAGACAGCTGCTGACAAAACTCTCTTTTAAAATGTGGCACCCATGCAACCCACTCGGGCCCCCTTCTCTCCCTGTCTTGGGCAGAAGCTTTCTTTTCCTCAATAAATTCTGCTCTTAACCTCCATTGTTCCTAAAATTCATTCTTTGATTTTAGAGAACATGAACTCATTCTAGGTATCATTCAGATTGGGAGTTTTTTCCCCTATATCATTGTGTAGGTTCCACTGAGATTGTTGGACAGAGACATGGGAAATTCACAGTTGAAGTCTCTCACTCCTTTAAAGTACATCATTAAGTGTTGGAAGATGTTTGATCCTTACACCTTGAAAAAGAGCCATTTGACATTTTTCTGTACATGTGTAAGGCCTACCTACCCCCTAGAGCCAAAATGGAATGCAGAGGGAAGTATTAGTTATGATACCATTTTACAACTAGAAAGATATTGTAAAAAAGGAGGAAAATGGCCAGAAATGCCTTATGTGCAAATTTTCTTTGCTTTAAGAAATAATTTCAAAATGTAAATGTGAGCCACAGGAAAACTAGACATCTCAGGTTCTTAAGGCATCCACTATCCTAGAGCCTGAGACTGCTCCTCCCCAATCTTTGGAGCCCAATGACAAGACAGCCTTAATCAAAGCCTTACCCTCCATTACTGAATCTAAGGTCTCCCCTACTTGCCCTTCTATGCTAGAGGATAGGGCTTCTAGACTAGCTGTGATCCAGACCTCTATAGGGCTATACCCATCCTTAACTTGGTATGCAAGCTCCTCAAGGACAATATCCTTTACAAGAAGTAAATGGACAATTTGGAACTTCCAGAGTTCACATGCCTTTTTCTCTCCATGACCTAAAACAGATAAAGTTAGATCTTGGAAAAGTTCTAGATGACCTCACTAGAACATTGAGGTATTTAGAGGCCTCACTCAGACCTATGTGCTAGATTGGAAAGATGTAATGTTACTCTTAAATCAAACATTGACTTCTAATGAGAAACAGGCAGCATTACAGGCTGCTATTGCATTTGGAGTTGAATACCATATTATTAATTTCAGAAGGCCAGAAGATAGACAGCCAGGGAAGCTACCAGTTCCCACTGGAGCCCAAGCAGTCCATCCCCAAGACCCCTACTGTCCTAGCAACTATATGGGAGACTGGAATAGGAGACATTTTCAGACATGTGTTCTTGAAGGTCTAAGAAGGATAAGCACTAAGCCACTCAATTATTTTTAACTGTCAGTGATTCAACAAGAAAAAAGGGAACACCCCTCTGCCTTCTTAGATCATTTATAAGAGGCATTGATAAAGAATACTTCCCTAGATCCTAATTCAGTAGAGGGACAAATTCTTCTTAAAGATAATTTCATG
Organism: Chinchilla lanigera; assembly: GCF_000276665.1. Classification (NCBI taxonomy): domain Eukaryota; kingdom Metazoa; phylum Chordata; class Mammalia; order Rodentia; family Chinchillidae; genus Chinchilla; species Chinchilla lanigera. Next base: position 868,753 of record NW_004955540.1, on the reverse strand, counting down.
ACTGAGTCAGCCCCAGATATTAGAAAAAAGCTACAAAAAATGGCTTTTGCTCCAGATAGCTCACTTGATGTGTTAGCAAGAGTTGCCTCCTCAGTATTTTATAACCGTAATGAAGAGGAAGCCAAGGAGAGAAAACAAAGAGACTGAGAAAACGCAGCTGCCTTTGCTGTGGCACTAAGAGAAACAGATCCTAGGTCTGATTCCTGGGGCCCCAAGAAGAACTCAACCACTACATTCATCTGCTATTGCTGTCAGAAGCCAAGCCATCTTCAGAGGGACTGCCCTAAGAGGTCCACTGGACCATGCCCTAACTGCAAAGGTGACCACTGGAGGTCAAACTGCCCTCTGAAGCAAAGGCCCCAAACTTCAGACCCATCCTACCAGGTGGCCTAGCAAGAATGAAGGGCCCCAGGGCACTCTCTGCCCTCTCCCTCTGGCTGGACTATCATCTCCACAGAGGAGCCCTGGGTAATCATGACTATAGAGGGAAAAGAAACCAGGGTACTGCTGGACACTGGCACAAGTCTCTTGGTTCTTCTTTTCAATCCTGGCTTTCCTTCTAGCCATCATACCTCAGTGAAAAGAGTCACTGGAGAGGAGGTAATTCGCTATTTTTTTTACAACCCTTAGGCTATAACTGGGATGATTTTCTTTTCACACATTCCTTTTTGATAATGCCTGAAAGTCCAATCCTTCTCTTGGGGAGAGATATTTGATTTTGCTTAAACACTGTAATATATACGCACCCAGGTCAGGTACACTGCCTTCCCCTCCCTGGAGACAGAAATGAAATCCTGAAGTATGGGAAACTAAAGGCAAAATAGGTAGGGCATTAAGAGCTGCTTCAGTACAGATACATCTCAGAGATTCTACTGTTTTTCCTAACTAGAAACCACATCCTTTAAAACCTGAAGAAAGATTATTACCTATAATTGATAACCTGAGGGCACAAGGCTTACTTGAGCCTTGTATCAGCCCATGCAATAGTCCAGTTTTGGGAATTCAGAAACCCAGTGGGGAATGGAGATTAGTACAGCACCTCAGATTGATAAATGAGGCAGTGGTACCAATTCACCCAATGGTACCTAACCCATATGCACTCCTTTCTCAAATTCCAGAAGATGCCAGTTGGTTTTTGGTGTTAGATTTAAAAGATGCTTTCTTTTGTATTCCTTTACATACATATTCCCAGTTTCTCTTTGCTTTTGAATATGCTCATGACCAGGCCTCTCAATTGATGGGGACAGTGCTTCCACAAGCGTTCAGGGATAATCCACATCATTTTGGGCAAGTACTTTTCCATGACTTGGCATGCTTTGAGTCTTCCCAGGTCACAGTCTTACAGATGTAGATGACATTCTTTTATGTGCTCCCTCAGAAGAGCTCTGTACCCAAGGCACCTATGCTTTGCTAAATTTTCTAGCAAAGGTTATAAGGTTTCTAAATCTAAAGCACAACTTTGCAGTCTTGAGGTAAAACGTTTAGGCCTCATCATATCCAGGGGAACCTGAAGGCTAGGAAAGGACAGAATTAAACCAATTCTTTCCTTTCCAAAGCCCACTATCCTAAAACAGCTAAGGGGATTCCTAGGAAGTACAAGGTTTTTCGCCTTTGGATACCAGGATATGGGGAGATTACAAGACCCCTGTATCATTTTATAAAATGTGCCCAAAAGACAAATACCCATATTTTAACCTGGGAACCTGATTCCCAAACTTCATTCCAGAAGCTGAAACAAGCTCTCCTAAATGCCCCAGCCCTAAGCCTCCCCATAGGACACCATTTCAATTTATATGTCAGTGAGAGGTGAGGTATAGCTTTGGGAGTACTTACACAGGATTGGGGACACACTCAACAGCCTGTAGGCTATCTGAGACATGAACTAAACATTGTAGCAAAGGGATAGCCTTCTTGCCTTAAAGCTATGGAAGCTGCAGGTCTCTTAGTGCCAGAGGCATCCAAGCTAACTTTAGGTAAAGATCTCACTACATCTGTGCCTCACAATGTGGCAGGACTTCTTTTGTCCAAAGGGAGCCTCTGGCTATCAGACAGCCAACTTCTTAAATACTAGGCTCTATTTCTAGAGGGACCAACCATTCAAATAAAGACATGCTCCTCCTTAAACTTTACCATGTTTTTGCCAGAAAAGAAGGCAATTGAGGCTGACAGACATGATTTTGAACAGGTAATTGTCCAAATGTATATAGCTAGAGAAAACTTATTAGACACACCCCTCATTAACCCTTATCTGACCCTTTTCTGTGATGGCAGTTCCTTCCTGGAAAATGGGACAAGGAAGGCAGGGTATGTAGTGGTAACTTTATGTCAGATTCTTGAAAGTTCCTCACTTACACCTGGGACTAGCCTCAGCTAGCAGAGCTCATAGCTCTGACCAGGGCCCTACAACTCAGCAAAGGACAAAAAGTCAATATTTATATGGATTTAGATATGCTTTCCTAGTATTACATGTCCATGCTGCCATATGGAGGAGAGAAATTATCTAACAGCCAATGGATCTCCCATAAAGTATCATAAAGAAATAGGCGATCTTTTAGTATCTGTTTATATGCCCTCCAAGGTGTCAGTAATTCATCGTAGAGGGCACCAAAAGGGAACTGATAAGGTATCTCAAGGTAATCAACTAGCTGATGCAGCAGCTAAAAATGTTGCTTGAGGGCCCCCTCTTCATACTTCTGTGATCTGGGAAGGGCCCCTTAGTCATGCTTGTCCCAAATATTCCCAGTCAGAAATCAAACAGGCTCCCTCCTATGAGTATCAGTTCCTTCTATCAGGATGGTTACAATCAAATGATGATAAATTAAACATGTGAGCTTTGGCAAAAAAAACAATCCTCTTAGCCAAACCATAGTTCTTCCAGGTATACAGAGACATGGTAAATACTCTCTAGAAGACTGGCAGCTTGATTTTACTCATATGCCAAAAAGTAAAGGACTTCAGTATTTATTGGTCTGGGTACATACTTTCTCAAACTGGACTGAGGCCTTTCCTTGCAGAACAGAAAAGGTGCAAGAGGTTGTAAGAGTTTTAGTCTCAGAAATTGTCCCCAGATTTGCACTTCTTAGGAGCTTATAGAGTAATAATGGGCATTCTTTTAAACAAACAGTCACACAGAATGTCTCTCAGGCACTGAGTATTCAATACCACCTCCATTGTGCATGGAGGCCACAATCCTCAGGAAAGGTAGAAAAAGTAAATGAAACCCTGAAAAGACATCTTCGTACAATGAATGACTCAAGAAACCCACCTGCAGTGGCCTTACTTACTACCTTTAGCTCTTATCAAAATAAGAAATACACCTCAAATCCTAGGTCTCAGTCCATTTGAAATGCTTTATGAATGACCTTTTCTCACTAATGATTTTCTCTTTGGCAGAGAAACAGATGTCTTTCTAAAAGATGTCGCCGCATTGGCTAAATTCCAACAAACTCTTCAACAGCTTACAAAGGCTCAGCCCGGAGAAAAGGGAAATCCCATATTCCATCCTGGAGATTTAGTACTGGTAAACTCCCCTCCCTCATCTTCTCCTTCCCTAGGACCAACTTGGGAAGGACCATATACCATGATCTTGTCAACTGCTTCAGCAGTCAAGACAACAGACCTGGACTCTTGTATACATCACACCAGACTGAAGCTCTGGGAACCAGAGACTGTTACTGAGGGTGAACAACCACCTGAATACCCCTGTGAAACCATAGAAGACTTAAGATTCCTGTTCAAGAAAAAAACAAAGTCTTCAAATTTAAAGCTATATGCCTACCAAAGATAAAAATACTTGGTGTCTATTGAGGGCCTTTAGATAGACCCTCTTGTGAGTATCTCTGACTGACGATCAACAACTATAACCCCTTTCAATCTGAAGCAACCAGAGTGGTCAACACCCATTTCTCCCTCACAGCGGTTCAGGTTACTTCATCAGAGGGGGGAATGTTATAGGCAGCTGAGTTAGATAAAAATATTATAGGCAATCAGACAGAACCAGGCCCTTGAAGGAGCCAATATGGAAGACAAAATACCTTGTAAAAGGAGACATATTTGCTGCGGGCCATACCTCAAGACAAAAAACTAAACAAATGCACTCACATACCTCCCTAGGGATGGAAATCAGGGATTGATATTCTAAATGGGTAATGATCAGAGTCACTAACCCAACCTCTTACAAGAAAGTCCCTGTTTCATGCCCACTTGCTACTCTTTTCCCCATTTGATCCAAATTTAATCAATTTTACCTGAACAACTCTTATAGGCTGACCGTAGTTTTGTCCCACCTCATGCCCACCTTGTGATTTCCCATTTTCCCCCCCACCTTGGACCCACCTCACCTCATGGTTTTGCTCTATAAAATCCCTAGGAAAGACAGGATCCTTGACAATCCACTTAGACCCCCCTTCTGTCCCTCTCTTAGATAGAAACCTTCTTTCCCTAAATAAATTTTGCTCTTAAAAAAAAAAAAAAAAAACAAAAATAAAATGTGTCACCCATCAAGTTTCAGTGGCACAATCGGTTAATGTGTGACATTTATAGAAAATGTGGCACCCAGGATAAATGATGACAAAATACTCACAGTAAGCTTGGATCTGCTTATGGGAAAGTGTTCTTCCTTTTTCTCTAAATGATACTTAACATTTCAGGTTTTTTCTGCATCATTTAGCAGTTAATATTAATTTAAATCCATACCTGTATTAGTTTTGTGAATGAAATATCTTTTCAACTAAAAATCAGTACATTCCTATTGCAATATAATCAAATAATACCAGAAATGATAAAACACACTTATAAAACAAAAGTCAATCCATCCAACCTTTCCATAATTACACCATCCAAAGATAATGAGCTTCCATGTTTGTTATAATATCTTTCATGATTCAATACACTGATAAAATCAGGTACATGAATCCAACAATTTTATTTTCCCCTTAAGAGTTACCTTGCTCTAATACAGAGATTCTAAAATGTTACAGAAGTTTGATAGCAGGTTGTTTTAAATCATAGCAGAGGAATGACTTAGACATTATCCACTAGGGAGAGATTGGGGAAAGACTTAAAATATTGTAAAAGAACAGTCTCCTAGTTGTGTCAGGTGCTGATTGTGGAATTGTTATTTACTTTTTTATTTATTAACCATCCTGTTGTAGGGACAGGGGGTCATAGTATTATAGACAGCTAAGTTAGGTAGAAATGTTATAGGCTGTTCTCAGAGGAGTCAACACAGAGATGAGAAAACATCACAACTGAGACTGAGGCACATCTGTTGGAGGCCAGGTCTCAAGATAAAGACAAAATGACCAGGCCTGCCTGCCTCCCTGAGAGACAAACAATAAAGAACACTAACATCAGTCTCCCTTGTAGGTGGTCAGGACCCTCTGATTCCTCTAGTCCTAGAAAATGTGTCTGTTTTTTCTAGGAATACTTGCTATGCGACCTGCTTCCCCATTGGATCGACATTACTGAAGTGTAATCTTATTGGTTGATCATAGATTTGTCTTGTGTTGTACCTGCCTAGTGATTGTGTACTCACCCTGTGATTTTGCTATATAAAGCTTTCTCTGTAAAATGGGGTCCATAGCAACCTATTTTGTGGGTCCCCTCCTGTCTTTCACGAGCTATTTCTCTCTAAATAAATATTTCCTACTCTTAACCTCCATTATTCCTTAAAATTCACTCTTCAGTTTTGAAAAACATGAACTCAGTGTATCTGACATCTAGCAGGTTGGGAGTTATACTTATTCCTCCTATATCAATCGGCAGGGCAAAGAATAAAATAGGATGTCATCAAGCTTTATGAAAGAAATTAATAAGAAATCTTATTAAAGGTAACTTTTGCCTCTGCAGTTAGACTCCAGCAATTAGAAAGACAACGGTAAATATGCCCAAAACTAGATGCAAGAAAGCTCCTGGTAACACCATTAACATGAGAATTTAACAGGAGGAGTTAGAGTTGACAGGGAAAACAAGAATGGAGCCAGGAATGTGAAGGCTGGGGTAACCAGACCTCCACTCACCTCTGATAAAATGCAAAGGAGATAAGCATCAGCTACCTAAGGATTTTTATTTAATATATAAAACACACACACCTATACATATATACTTATGTATATTCTCAGTTTAGCATCACTATCCCCTGCACTAGTTACACACGGGTCCCCTTTACCTAATTTCTAACTCTAGCCACCCTTTTATGATCACCTTTCCCCCATACACACCTATCCATCACAAAAGGGCAGGAAGTGATCACACAGCTAGAAAGAAGGTAGACAGAGGTGCCCAGATTAGGATCAAAGACAGCCAGAGAGCCAATCAGATGGCGTCAACTTCCAGCTATGTGTATGATGTGGAAGGGTAGGGATGGGAGAAATCACCAGCCCTAAATGAAAGGGAGCTGAGGCCAGGATCCCACAGGTATTCACTTCTGATGCCCCCCACCCACTCCCCAGCAGCTATCTTCTGTTTTGTTCCATCCTTTTCCAAATAAACAGCTTTCCTTTATTTTAAAATAAGCCTCTTTAATTCATTACTGAAGCTGAGAGTTTATGATTGGGTCAGATCAGATCTGGCTGTGGCATATTCCAAATGAGGAGCAGGAGCGGTGGGTTCATCCCACCCCCCCACAACACTACGACTTTCTGTCCATCTTGAACAAAAATCTAAAATTTATTCAGACAAATAGGTTTCAGCCTCGACATTATCCTGCCAGCCCTCCTTCTCTGTCCAGGCTTGAATTATTCTTTATAGAATAATGCTCAGGGGTTCTAGTAGAGAACCAGGAGTGTAGAGTGGGATATAGGCATCTTAATCTCAATCTTTCTTCCAAATCATACCAAAAATATGACAGTCACATGCATTTACTGCTTTCTTAGTATATATTTGCCGTACATATTGATTATAATTACTCTGGGGAGTTGGTATATGTAAATAATGCATCTCAATTTTTTTTCCTGTGTTCTTTTTCATCCTCTACCCTTGCCCCATTCAGAGTGGCTACTGGATAAAACACACCCACGCATGCACCCACACGTGCACACACACACAGACACCTTGCAAAATACAAACATTTATTTTATAACACAGTAACCTAACATTAGAAGATAAAAGGAGATGTATCCATCATAATTGTCCTGTAACGTTCAACTCAGTCCCCTCACAAAGAAGATAATTCTTCACAGTACAAAAATAAGCAAGATAGTGCTAGTGTCACCGTCTTCCTTTCATAGTACCACAAACCTTTAACCTTGGACCTATAAGGCATAAAAAATGGGCTAACTACTAGGCTGTCTGATCAAATTCATACCTAGAAATATCATCATTTACATGTATACATTTTTGGAATGCCTACGCAAACACAAATGCATGCTATAATTACATGATAGATAGATAGATAGATAGATAGATAGATAGATAATTAGCTTAGCCGTCTTGCTCTTGGGAAGTTGATTTATTTTCCATCTAAGTGTAAATTCTCTTAAAAATTGTTAGTAGCTGTTCCTTTGTTATGAAGAGATGATCTTCAATGCCTAGGAGGTCTATTTTTTTTTAAACAAAATTCACACTTTATTTAGTTTGAAATAAACTATACAAAATTTTCTCTGCCAAAATTAACAGCAATATTTTCTGTCTTTGTAGGAAATTTGCAATTAGATGTGGGATCAGAACATAGCTCCTCCCCTCCCTTGAGCATGCATGTTCTCAGGAATAACTGGCTGTATTCTTGGTGGAGACCAATAGAAACTTTTTATCTTTGTGTCCACTCTCTGTCAAACTGGCTTATTTCTGACAGTTTCCTTTTGTTCAGGACCCTCTTAGTTTCCTTGCACAGTGGGTCTGGAGCTGTCCACCCTAATATACACCGGTAGCAAGATAAAGCCCCCAAATTTCTTGATGCTGTGGAAATAAAAGAAATTTTTGGTACAATTAAATTTTATTCCTATCATAGCAAATTACTCAATGTCCAAGAAGTTCCATTTTCTTATTTGCCAACTAAGATGGATCTGAAATAGCATTGTAATAAAAGTCAAATGAGATTAAAATATATGAAAGATTTTGCACATAAAATAGTAATATTAGCTTTGATGATCTTTATTGCTGCTTCTGCTGCTGCTGCTGCTGCTATGCGCAAACTACAATGAAAACTTTTACCACTAGTCCTAAAGGAATGGAACGACTGAATTTCCTTCCTATGTTCATTAGCTTCCCTGCACTTCAACTGCTCTTTCTTACTTTATGTGCTATGAACATCTGTTGTGTCCTTGAAGGAACCATCAGCTTCACTTTTTGTTTGCTTCAAAAATAGTTTCACGTCTTAAAGGTGCCATACCTTGGTGTAACATTTTATCTTTTAATGATTAATTTGACCCTGTCATTTTTAATAAAAAAAGTCCTACACATCTGGTAGAAATGTGCCATTTATGTGAAGTTAGGAATAGTAGTTTCCTTTGGTTTTAAGAATATAAGAATCAGAAATAAAAGGAAATTTTACCTTGAAAAAATATTCATATTTCATTAATTTAAAAAAAATCTCTATGTTGAAAGATTTTCCAAAAATTTGTGAGAAGATAATTTTAAAAGAAATTTTAGATTAAATAAATGTGCACATAACTTAAATACTTCTCTTGTTCCTCCATACTGTGAAGAGAACATCTTCTTATACTAAGATTCTGAGAAACACAGATATTTTGAAGTGAATGTTTAGATACAAATGAAAAATATCTTTCAGCATCATTGCAATAGTCAGTACTTCATCAGAGATTCCAGGATAAAGAACTATTGAACCCTGAAGTTAAAAGCACATTTCCACCAAGGGTACCGGCAAAGAGGATGCAAGGGGAATCCTCCAAGAAACTCCACAGGATCTGAATGATCTCACCTACACCTCATCAGTGTTCAAGGATGGCCCAGGATAAATCCTGACACATTCCCTACACACAAAAATAAACCAGAAAGAGACACAATCTAAAGTGGTATTAAGCTATATCTAAGTAAAAAGTTTATATTATTTCAAGTACAGCCCATCTAAAAGGTTTTTGCCTTTATTATACCCTTACAGTGGCATAACTTTGTCAATGAGACACCGCAGCTTAGGTTAGGACATCAACTGCTATTCCAGGGAAGTATGAAAGTGCCACTTGCAGGGCACCACTGTAGGTAACCTGGAGTGATAGTGCTGTGCTTTGCTAGAAATGAGGGTCAAGCCAAAAATAAATAATCCCAAGTAGAAAAGTTTGTAGCATTGGGGCTGGGGATTAAGCTCAGTGGCACAGAGCCTGCCTGGCAAGCACAAAGTCCTGAGTTCGATTCCCAGTTCCGGAAAAAAAAAGCAACAAAAAAAGTTTAAAGCATTGACCTGGTAACACGAAGGGAATGTGTCCTGATGGAACCATAATGAACAGAAATAAGTTATTTATAAGACAGATACAAACACCTTAAAGAAGTAACATGAAGTCTAACTAGGGTGGAGATAGGAGTGGAGAAGTATTTATAGATCCTTTGTTTACTGAAACTTTCTTAATAGCGGTGAGGATACACAGAACCCGGCAACTGAGATACTTGCCATGCAGTAATTGTCACAGTCTACTGAGCGACTTATGATGGAGGAGATAAGATATATATGGCAACAGCATGTGTCCTGCAGAATATACGTTCCAGGGACATCATCACCTGTAGGTGAAAGGTGGGGTTATTTTCATTTTGCATTTTTAAGGTTATGCTTATGTTAGGGTTATTGTGGTTATTTTCTATTTTCTAAAGTAGCCTATACCATTAATTTCTTTATAACATTAATGTGGCACCAAATATTATGAATCATTTTATTCATAACCTGTGCACTATTGATCTTTACACTGTTCTCATTTTCACCATGAGAAATACAGTGGAAAAGCAATGAGAAAGTTAACTGACTAACTGAATCATAACATCAGAAAAATGTTTCCAGATGGTGATCCTTCCTAACCTAATTACACCATGGTAAACAGGAGTAAAGCCCACCAGGTGATCTACTTTAACACACAGACAATAGGATTGTGGGAGAAGTAATATCTCAAGTCAATGACAAAGAAGGAGTCTTTAAATTTAGTCAAACTATTCACAAACTTACCTGCCCATTTTCCCCAGGTCAATAAAGAGAACAGAAGCACGTCTTTAGTCTCTGTTAGATCTATTATGAACCACCACAGTGCCATTGCTCTGAATCCCAGTGTACAGCCAACAGGAGGTGTGAATGGGAAGTGACTTCTGGAAGGGAAAGAAGTAATGACAAGCAAGCAGATGGTCTCACAGAACCAGGCTCCCTCAGGAACACGGCAGCAGGCATGAAGGGGAAGCTGGGCAAGGCAGGGCCAATACAGGTGGACCAGCTGAAGTTCCAGGAAAGGGTCAGTTTCATCCGTATCTTACACGGATAAATGATCACACCTGCACCCTCTACATAAGCAAATAGGAATAATTATTCTGGAATGGCAGAGGAGGAGAAGCTCTGGACTAAGGAACACAGCTCAGAAGAGGGCAAGAGGACAGGATCTCAATGGAAAACAGGAGGATGAAGTGAAAGGACAGAACCTGGAAGGGACTTCAGCCCCCTTCATTTCACCTGACCCACTGGCAATAGTTGTCTTTTCCCGAGAACCCTAAAGTGGCCTTAGAGAAAAGGGGTACTTGCAGTGGCATTTGGGGAAATGCCATGTGTCTATTTTATTGCCCAGCAATTGCTGAGTCCTCTCCACTCATAGAGTTCCTGCTTTAAAATCTCAGGAAATGAATTCCTGACCTTAAGGACTCACAGATCACAAACTCGTGGAAGAAAATCTCCAACGTGAGATGTAGAGAACAATAATAACAACAAATAGAAATAACTAAGAACATCTTTACAAAATAGTTGATATCTCACTTCCATAAAACATTGTATCAGTGAAACAAGGTGTTATGAGTAAACAAGAACTGTGCAAAAATTAATTAATGAAGAAAAAAACAATTTTTTTCAAACCAATAAAAAGATGAAAAGAAATAAAAATTCTGAATAGATATTCCATGTCTCTAAAATTTTTGAATTTTATGTCCATCAGGTCACTAACCAAGAATAAGTATAGAATAAAAATATTTTAAGAAAAGTGAATTATCAAAAATATTACAGGAAACAATTTTAAAGCACTATTTTTTTAATATTTAAAATCTATGCATATATTTTGCTAAAGGAAAATGAAATAATTAAATTTTTGAAATTATTTGGTAAACCCAAATTGTAGATGATTATCTACAAGTTGTATACATTCATGAACTTTTCAGTTTGAGTAAGAGAAATAAAATAATATTGCATATAGCATTTTTAAAAATAAAACACAAATCTACATGATGGGAATGTTCCAGTGTGGGTTCCTGCATATAAAGAAAACTAGAAAAGTACACAAGAGACTCTCTCTAATATGGGCACTTTTAAAATATCTGAGTTGGAGGTTCAGATCGGGTATTACTTCTTTTTTCAAAGGGTTGAACCTAAGGTGTATTACTTTTGCAGTCAGAATTTTCATTGGATTTTATGGCAACAATTGTGTGAGGAGGAGAAAAGCAATAAGGCAGAACCCTTTATTGAAAAGAGGAGGTCAGCCTATGGCATATAAGGTGATGAGTGAGTTGTCTAAAATGGTTCAACAATTATGCTTAAAGGTGCTCGGTGGTAAAGACACTTTTACTGTCACCTATGTACTACTCATGTTTCCATGAAATTTGAATTTCTATCTCTCAGGCCCTGTGTTTGGTGTAAAAGGAAAGAAAGTGAAGACATGATTCTTGTACTAAGTATTCTAATGTTAGCTTGAGAGAAGTGAATGCAGAAACCAATATAGTCCCGTGTAATTATATCCTTTAAACTGTTTCGGAAATGTGAATAGAAGATATTGTTAACAGAATAACACCCCTGGCTATTGAGCACATTCTAGGAAATACTCTCAAGTGCTTTAGTATCATAATATGTCAGTGAAATGTGAGGTGAAAATTCTTGTGATCTGATTTCTAGTTTATAGAATTCAAATAATTCACTCAAGTTTGTGCTACAGAAAATATTGTGATTAAACCTAACCCTGACAAGCAGGTTGGGCTCAAAGGCTCATGCTTGTATCCACTATCCTAGTTTGTGTTGCTAGTTTCAAAACATGTTTAGGTATAAAGAAGTTCTTTATTTACATCTCTAATAAGTACAAGAATTTCATTAGATCCATCCTATAAATGAAAATTTACTCCAGAACAAATGCTTGTGCCCCACCTAATTCTTTCTGTTGAAATCCTAGCCCTTAAGGTGACAGTATTGGGAGGTGAACTCTTCAGGGAGATAATTAGATGGTGATAGTAGAATGCTCCTGAGTGAGATGAGACTTTTTATACAAGAGACCCCTTTCTCTCCTGTGAGCAAGAAGGTGGCAGTCTACAAACCAGGAAGCAGAGTCTCACCAGATACCAGAACTATAGTACTCCCATCTTGGATTCCCAGACACCCAAAATATAAGAAACATATTTTTATTGTTTTGTGATTTTTTACGGTAGGCATTACTATTTGAACTCACACATCCTTAAAAGCTCATTTGTTTAAGGATTAGTCCTAGCTAGTGGAGCTCCTGGGAGACAGAAGAAACTGAAGAAGTAGGAATTGGAGGAAGTGGGATCACTGGGCCTGTGTACTGGAAGAGTGTGTTGGGGCCTCAGCTCTTGCCATAAGCTGAGCAGCTCTGTCTGGCATGATGCTCGGCCACACCACAAGCTCAAGGTAAAAGGAATAGGAAGCATGAATAAAAGCTTCTGAAACAGTGACAAAGTAAATCTGTCCTCCTTTCAAGTTCTGTATCTCAAGTACTTTGCCGTAGCAGTGGAAAGTGGAATAATACAGTAGCCCAAGCTAACCAATATAATATATCTATATCTATATCTATCTATATATATATATATATATATATATATATAGAGAGAGAGAGAGAGAGAGACAGAGAAAGAGAGAGAGAGACAGAGACAGAGAGAGAAACAGACAGAGAGAGAGAGAGGGAGAGAGAGGACTGATAGTCTCACTCCAGAATGGGATTATGAAACTATATCTTTTGTGTGAAGTCTCCTTCTCTTCCTGTTGCCCTAATCTAGACCCCTTAAGATTCAAGCATTGTAAGCAAAAATCATTGCTTTTCTCTTCATTTCCTGAAAAGGGGGCCCAACAGTTCATTTTGTTTCCTGAGACCTAAATAGAAATTTGATTCCATAGCCAGAGGGAGCCACCTGGTCCATACCTTTGGTGAAACTCTCTGTGACTTCAGTGAATGCCAATTTGGAGGTTTCTGTAGAACCCTGGAAAGGGGTCATTGAGAAAGAAAGAATTAATGTAAGCTGTGCATGGCCTGTGCTTTCTGACCCAGAAAATGGGGCAGGGGATGGCCTGAAGCTTGTCACAGGGGTGAAAAGGAAAACATAAATAATGTCACCCAGAATGTAATATTGGCCAGGGGAAGAGACAGGGTCGTACTGGTAAAGAGATGAAGATGAGATCACTCTGCTCTGACTCGGCAAGCTGTGACCAGAGGAAGACAGTGATGCAGCGTAGGCTAGGGTACTGAAAGGCACGATGTGCACGCCAGGGGAAAACACTGCTTTTTAATTGAAACCACATTCCAGCTCCGGAAATGAAGGCTCAGCTCTCCAGCAGTCAGGCAGGAAGGGTGAAGGAGAAGAAGGAAGTGAATGGAAGAAGTTTTAAATACAGTGTGGGGCAAAGAGCAGCCCAGGGCCCCAAGGAGCACCCCAAAGTCAAAACCAAGAGAGCTTTGAAAGAGAGCTGGGGGAGGCAAAACTGCACCTGGACAGGCAAGTCAAGAAATAGAAGAACCACATTCTAATTCAATAGAAGAAAATCAGCCCTGGAAGGGGATGTCAGATTGCAGGAGGAGAAGAGGAAGAGGTTGATGTTAAAGAATATGTCAAGCCAGATTTGCCTGTGAGGGAGAGCAAGTGAAGGTTGTGGAAATCAACGTTGCGGGGGGAAATAGCTCTCAAGTGCTCACATGAAACTCAAACCCTGCTTGATGCTGTGCCTGGAGAATGCCATATTTCCTTGCTTTGACCTACAGCCTTAGAAATTGTCTGAGGACATGGGCTGAGGCTTGAGAGGCAGTCTGCTGCCTAAGAGCCTTTTCAGCTTTCCAAGTCCTTGCTCACTCTCTCCACACCAGCCCTGCAGTGACAGGCACTCCCTTTCTGATTTAAGCAAGGGGGAGGGAGGGAATGTGTGTGAGCTGCTGAGACTTCCTCCTTAGTGAATGATTCGATGAGACAAGCAGTAGAATCCCTAAGGAAAGATGGTACCACTGGCCAAACCCCTGTAGGAGAAAGAGAGAGAGGGCTCATAGAAATGATCATTAGTTTAAGAATATAATATAGGCTATTCAAAACTCTGCTCCCCAAAGATAACTTTAATTTTTTTTTCTTGCTTTCATTTTCTTCATCTTTTTATTTTTCAATTTTACATGTTTACAGTACATAATGATTACATTCCTTCTAGGCAGTTGGTCCATGTTCATAACATACCTGTTATGGTTTGTATCTGGATGTCCCCCCAAAGCCTCATGTGGCCATGGGGCAGGCTTTTAGAGTTTGATTGATTATGGGTGTGAGAGTTGCACCAGCTCTGGGATGGATAGTTTGCATATGTAAGGGAGAGCAAGAGGCTGCTTGGGGCCATTTCCTGGCTTTTGTGCTTCTGGCCATTTTTCCTCCCTGGTGTGTGTTTTGTTGGTTTTGCTGTGTTCTGTCGCCATGAGCTGTAGCCCTCTGCTGTGTGCCACTCTGCCTTGTAATCTGCCAAATATGGACTGAAACCTCCACAAACTGTAAGCAAAATAAACCTTTCCTTCCTTAATTTTGGGCATCAGGTATTTTATCCCAGCAACGAGAGAAAAGTAACCAAGACAACACCCCAATTCCCATTTCACCTTCTACTCCTGTCCTCCCTACCTCTCCTTCTGTCTTTTGATCCCCTTCCCTTATGCAAAAGATCTTTCTGTCTCCTATTACAGGGGTACTTCTGTTCAAGAACTCAGTTTGCTCTATGATTCCAGAAAGATGGCTAGATTATTTGTGCAGTGAAGACAACCATAGTTGTGTTCATCACCCAGTGTGGAGTTTGTGAGGGTTTCTGTTCATGAACTAAAATGTTCATGAACTGAGGTACTACTGTACCTATCTTTAATCTCACTCTTTATGTTTTGGTCTTTTCATATAAGAGAACCAGACTCTATGTCTGACATAACAATATGGCTGCAGGTGTGTCCATTTTTCTACAAATGACTCAAGTTTATCCTTCCAGTGGCAGAATAGTGCTCCACTGTGTGTAAATACTGCATTTTCTTTATTCATGGATCTGTTGATGGATGCACAGGCTGCTTCAAATATTTAGCTATTATGAATTCTGCTGCTATAAACACAGGTATGCATGTATCTCTGTAATGTGATGCTTTTAACTATTTTGTGAAGAGACCTCAAAGGGGAATAGCTAGGTTAAATAGAATTTCTGCTTTTAGTTTTGTTGAGGAACCTCCATACTGATTTCCATAGTGGTTGTACTAGTTTATATTCTCACCAACAGTGTAGAAGTGTTCTTTTCTTCCCAACAGCCTCATTAGCATTGGTTATTTTTTTATTTCTTGATGATAGCCAAGATGAAATATGAGTACTGCTTTAATTTGCACTTCTATAATAGCCATAGATGTTGAACATTTTTTATATATTTATTGACCATGTATACTTTTTCTGAAGAGCACCTATTCATTTTTATTGGGATTTTTATTTTGGGGATCTACTTTTTTTTAGTTCTTTGTATGTACTTTATATTGGACCTTTGTGCAAGGAAGAGCTGGCAAAATTTTCTTCCAGTCTGTTGGTTGTCTCTTCACCCTGCTGGTTTTTCCTGTGCTATTCAGAACCATTTTTATGCCATATGATCCCATTTGATGATCTTGATGTTATTTCTTATGCAATGGGTATTCTGTTCAGAATGTCCTTGTCTGTGCCTATGTCTTCAAGAGTTCCACACATTTTTATCTTCCAACAGGCTTAAAGGTTAGAACTTTGATACATTTTGATTTTACATTAAAGTAATACATGGTTATAGATCTCAGTCTAGATTCAGTCTTCTGCGTGTGGATAGCTAGTTTTCCCAGCACCATTTGCTAAAGAGGTTACCTTTCTTCCAGCATATGTTTTTGGCCACCTTGTTGAAGATCAGATAGTTGAATTCAACTGGAGTAGTTTCTGCATCTTCTATTCTGTCTTGTTGATCCACAGGTCTGTTTCTGAGCCAATGCCATGCTTGTATTTATCATGGTAGCTTTGAAATACAACCTGAAGCTCAAGACTGTGGTGCCTCCTGCTTTGTTCTTGTTGCCCATTATTGCTTTTGCTATTCCGGGTCTCCTCTGGTTCCATATGAACTTTAGCATTTTTTTCCTCTAGTTCTGTAAGGAATGCTGTTGATATTTTGATTGGGATTGTATTAAATTGCCTATCAGTTTTGGAAATATGGTCATTCTGACAGTATTAGTTTTAACCATTTAAGAATAGGAATGATTTTCCATATTCTGATGTCCTCCTCAGTCTCCTTTTTCAGAGTACTGTAGCTTTTGTTGTAGAGGACTTTCACTTTCTTAAGTATTTAATATTTTCATGGTACAATTGGGAATTATATCATTTTTTAATTGCTTTCTAGGTGAGCTCATTATTGATGTACAGGAACACTATTGATTTTTCTGTATTTATTTTGTATCAAGGTATACTATTGAATTTGGTTATTAATTCTAGGAATCTTTTGGGGGAGTTTTTGGGTTTTCCATGTACACAATTATGTCTTCTGCAAATAATGGTGATTTACCTTCTTTATTTCCTTTACATATTTCTTTTATTTATTTTTCTTGCTTCTTTGCTGTGGAGAATATTTGGAGTACTACAATGCATAGGGAGGGTTAGTGGACACCCTGGTTTTGTTTCTGATTTTATAGCAAAAGCTTTCAGCTTTTCTGCTTAATAGACTGTTGGCAGTAAACTTGTCATAAATTATTTTGATCATATTGAGAGACACTCTTTCTGTGCCTATTTTCCTCAGTGTTTTTTTAACACAAATAGATGTTGGATGTTCTCAAAGTCTTCCTCATCATTTATTGAGTTGATCATGGGATTTCTATCCTTGCTTCTGTTTATGTGATATATTACACTTAATGAATTGCAAATGCTAAACCATCCTTCCCTGCCTTGGATGAAGGCTATTTGGTCATTATGTACAATCTTTTCAATGATTGCTTGCATTCTGTCAGTATTTTCTTGAGGATTTTTGTATTTATGTTCATTAAATAAATTGTCCTGTTTTTGTCTTTATGCTTGAATCTTTACTGGTTTTGGAATTAGGGTAATATTATCCCCCAGGAATGATTTTGGGAATATTCTTTTTCAATTTCATTAAGGAATTTGAGGAATATTGGAGTATATCTTTTCTAAAATTCTCATCCAATTCAACTGTGAATCCATCATGTTTTGCTTTCTTGGTAGGATTTTTATTACTGCTTCCATTTCATTGGCTTCTATTGGATTATTTAGGATTTTGTCTTTGTTGTTCAGTTTTGGAGATTAAAATGTATGAAGGAATATCTTCAGGATTCTTCAGTATATTAGAGTACAGATTTTCACAGTAATTACTAATAACGTTCTGTATTTCAGTAGCATTTCCTTTGATATCAACTTTTTCATTTATAATTGCATTGATTTGGGTCTCTTCTTTTTCTTGGGGTAAGATTGCCTAGGGGCTGATCTATTTTGTCTATTTTCTCAAAGAATCATATCTTTGATTCATTAATTCTGTATCTTTTTAAAAATTTTCAATTTTGTTTCTTATACTACTTTTGGATTAGCTTTTTTGGTTTTTATAGGACTTTAATGTGGATACTTGGGTTATTTATTTGAGGTGATTTATTTTTCTGATGTGTGATTCACAGCTGTAAACTTCCCTTTTAGTACTGTTTCATTGTGTGCCATAGGTTCTGATATATTTTACTGTCATTATCAATTGATTCTAGACACTATTTAATTTCTTCCTTGATCTCTTCTGTGATCCACTGATTATTTAATACCGTATTGTTTAATTTCATGTTTTTGCAGTTTTTTTGCCATCAATTTCTAATTTCACTGTACTATAAGCCAATAATATAAATGGGATAATTTGATTATTTTGTATTTACTTAAGCTTGCTTTTTATGAGATCTGTTTTGGAGAGAATCCCATGTACTGCTGAGAAGAGTGTGTATTCTGTTGGTGAATGGAACACTCTGAAAATTAAGTCCATTTGTTTGAGGTTTGTTTCAGCTATGATATTTCTTTTTTGATTTTTTGGTCTCATTGATCTAACATTTATGAGAGTGAGGTATTATGGTCCCTCACTATGACTTTATTAACGTTTATCTGATCTTTTATGTCCAGTACTGTTTGCTTTATGAAGTTAGGCTTACTTGCTTTCAATAAAGGTAACCCACAATGACTATTTGAGTTTTTGAATGGCTATCATTTTTATCTTGAATGTCTCCCATGTGCTGATGGTTTGGTTGCCAGCCCTGAAGTCAGGACACTGAGACTCCAGTCCCGCCTCTTCATCTTTTTTCTTCCAGGCCACCATGAGGTAAAAATTTTCATCTGTCATATGTGCTTGCCATGATTTGGCTTGCCACACGGCCAAAAGCAACACAGTCAACTGAATGAACTAAAACCTTTCTAATTGTAAGGGAAAATAATACTTTCCCCTTATTAAGTTTATTATTTTAGGTATTATATCACAGTAATTAAAAAAAAAAACCCTTAACTTCCTGTCCACACTCTATGGCAGAATATTTATGCAAATATAGCTCTTCCTTTTAAAAGGGAAGGTGAGATGGAAGGAAATTTTAAGAATTCTTTGAGAAACTCTACTGATAAATTTGAGAAATTAACAAATCCCTGTTTTTTCACTCATTCCTTCATTTAGTTATTAATGCAATTCCTAAGGCTGATTAGGAATTCTGATAAATATTGAGGATTAAAAAATGAGCAGATCAGATACAATTCTTGTTAATTTACAGGTTGGCAGGGAGACATACAAACTAACAACTAATCACATAATTAGAGTTTTTGACAGTGTTATTAGAATATCTTAGACTTTCCTTTCTCACCCAGGTTTGTCAAGGGATATATGAGCTAGTGAAGAGAAAGGAAATCTTCTTAAGGAATTCTTCTCTATGGAAAAGACAGTTATTTAATACACCAAAATGAGTATGAGTTACTAGGTATATCTTGGGCAAGGAGAACAACAAGGTAGCATTCCAGATAGGACAACTTCTACTGGAACAGAATAGGTGAGAGTCATGTTAGTACAACTACAATGAAGTAAGAGAATGCAGGAAGGATGAGGGACCAGATTAAATGGAAGGTTGCAGACTATAGTTAATATAAACTCTTTACTAATAAACTGCATTTTAAGCAAGGAAGTCCAAATTTCTGATTGTTTTCTTAAACAGGTATTTTTCTATGTCTCTGGCCTTTGTGGATCTAGATTTGTCTACAGTTTCTCTTTTGTTAGACATGGCTTGTAAAAATGGCTGCATCACTGTTTATCCCTTGGATTGAAGTCTCCATCCTGGTCAGACCCACCAAGTCCGTGTGGTACCATCCAGAAAGTGCTGCCTGTGATCATCTCGTCCCACTCCTACCAGGAACAGAATAGGTGAGTGTCATCAATGGGGAATGACAGTGACATCAAGGGGAAATCTAGAAAGTGGAAATGGTGGAAATATTTATTACATGAAAACTGGCAAACTGCAAGATTAGATTTTGTAATTTAATTCAAAAAATGCAAAACAAAATTTCATGACAAAATAATAAGAGAATAACAATAGTAAATATATTACATGTAATCTTTAAAGTAGTGTCTCAGGGTACAAGATATGGGCATAAAAACTTCTCCATTTGATATTAGTGCAAACCTTACCTTTTAATGAACTAAGACACACTAATAGTATAACTGATTGCATTTTTCCCTACTGTCCTTTCCCCTTTTACCCATCCTAGTTCCTTTTTCTTTTTGAACAATTTCTTTCCATTTCACAAAATCTATTGTATATTTTATACTTATATTTACTCTTTCAATTCCTCAAAGCAGAGAGACAATACAATGTTTACTCATGTGGGGCTGATTTATTTCACCTAAGAGTATGGTTTCAAGTTGCATCCATTTATCTATAAAAGTATCAAGTTTATCCATCTTTATGGCTGAGTAGTACTTCATATTATAAAAATACCACATCTTTTTTATCCATCCCTCAGTTGATGGGCATTTCGGTTGTTTCCAAAATTTAGCTTTTTAAAAATGTGCTGCTACAAACAAGGGTGCACATATTACGGTGATATGATGTTTTTAATACTTATGAGTAGTTACAGAAAAAGGAGTAGCTGAGGAGAATGGAACCTCTAATTCTATTTTTTTTTTTTTTTTTTTGGAATTGCCACACTGATTTTCACAGTGGTTGCACCAGTCTAAACTCTCACCAGCAGCGGAAAAGGGCTTCTTTTTCCCAACAGCTCCTCCAGCATTTGTTATTGGTTAATTTCTTTATGATAGCCATCCTTTCTGGCTGAGATGGAATCTCAGTGTGGTTCTAATTTTCATCTCTTGAATGACAAGTGATGTTGAACATTTTTTCATATATTTACTTGGCATTTGTATTTCTTCATTTAAGAAGTGTGTAGTCATCTCAGATGCCCACTTTTGGATTGGGTCTTTGAATTTAGGTGGCCTGATGTTTTAAAAATTCTTTATACATTCTAGATAGAAATCCTTTGTCTGAGAGACAATTGAATAATTTTTCCCACTCTGTGGGCTGTCTTTTCACTTTGTTAGTGATTTTCCTTTATGTGCAAAAGCTTCTTTTTTTATTTTTATTTTAAAAATAAAAGGAGGAAAGTATTAACAGACAGACAACATTTCACAAAATAGCAAAGGAACAGTACAGATAGTACAGAGTTACAAACAAAGTGGTAGGGAATTAACAATGCTTGTTGCATTACAAATTGATATCTTCAAAGTGGATTCTCACAGAAACAGATAGAGACATGCAATGCTGATCAACCAAGGACCCATTGACGGTTTCTTTCAGCAAAGAAATACAAGACAGTAGAACAGCCATATTGACTATCCTGCATATGCATACATACAAGCTTTCTCCTTCTTTCCCTTCTCTTTTCCCACATCCCAGTTGCCCTTTACCTTTGAGTGCTTTCCTTTTTTTTTTTTTTTTTAAGCTTCTTAATAATATGAGATCCCAGATGTTGATTCTTTGAAGTACTTCCCAAGCAGTCTGGGTTTTGTTCATGAACTCCTTACCTACATCCATTCTTCAGGTTTTCTACATACTTTCTCTTCAAGTAGATTTAGTATTGCTGTTTTAATATTTAGATCTTTGATCCATTTTGACTGTAGTTTAGTGCATGGTAATGGACATGGCTCTACTTTTAGTCTTCTGCATGTAGAGAGCCAGTTTTTCCAGCACCATTTATTCAAGAGTCTATCTTCCAGTGAACATATTTGATACATTTGTCAAAGATAAGGTGGCTGAGTGTTATTATAGTTGTGTCTGCATCTTCTAATCTGTTCCACTGGTCCTCAGGTCTGGTTTTCTGGCTGCTATCATGCTGATTTTTATCACAGCAGCTTTGCAGGACTAGTGATGTTTCCTTCCTTACTTTTGTTGCCCAGGATTGCCTTTGTTATTCTAAGTCTCTTTTGGTTCCAAATGAATTTTGGGAATGTTTTTTCTAGTTCTCTAAGGTATGCTAATGATATTTTGATGAAAATTGCATTAAATCTGTATAATAACTTTGGGAATATGACCATTTTCACTAGGTTGGTTCTTCCTATCCATGAGCAAGGGATATTTTTCCATTTTCTTATATCTTCTTTGATCTCCTTATTCAGAGTACTATAATTTTCAAGATATAGTTCTTTTACATCCTTTGTTAGATTGATTCCTATTTATTTCACTTTTTGGATGCTAGTATGAAGGGTGTGATTTTCCTAATTTCTCTTTCAGTGAGTTTGTTGTTTGTCTACATGAATGTTGGTGATTTTGAGTGTTAATTTTGTATCCAGCTATGTACTGGATTTTGTTATTAAATTAGAAATCTTTTGGTTTTCTAATTTTTGAGTTTTGGTTTTCTAATTTAGAGTTTTTGGGGTCTTCTATGTAGAGTATCATGTCATCTACAAATGATGATAATTTAATTTCTTCCTTTCCTATGCATATTCTTTTTAATTTCTCTCTCTTTTCTAATTGCTCTGGCTAGTGTTTCCAGAACTATATTGAATATAAGTGGTGATAGTGGACATCTTTGTCTTGTTCCCGATTTTAGAGTAAGTTTCAGTTTTTGTCCATTTAGTATAATGATCTGTTGGTTTGTCATAGGTGGCTTTGATCAGATTGAGGTAAAGAAAATATACTCCTATTTTCTGGAGTGGTTTTATCATGAATGGGTTTTGTACTTTGTCAAAAGCTTTTTCTGAATCTCCTTAGATGATTATGTGGTTTGTGTCTTGAGCTCTGTTGATTTGGTGTATTACATTTATTGATTTGCCTATGTTGAAGCATTCCTGCATTCCTGGGATGAATCCTACTAGGTCATGATGTATGATCTTCTTGATAATTTGCTGCACTCTGTTTGCTTATGTAGGATTTTTACATCTATATTCATTGGAGAGATTGGCCTGTAGTTCTCCTTTTTGGTTGGATCTTTCTCTGGTTTTGCTAACAGGGTAATACTTGCCACTAAGAATGAGTTAAGGAGTGTTGCCTGCCTTTCAATTTCATTCAAGAGTTTGAATAGTATTGGCATTAAATCTTGTCTAAATTTCTTGTAAAATTCAGCAATGAAGCCATCAGGACCAGGGCTTTTCTCTATTGGTAAGTTTTTAATTACATTTTCAATTTCATTGAATAATATTGGATTATTCAGAGT
This sequence comes from Chinchilla lanigera, assembly GCF_000276665.1. Classification (NCBI taxonomy): domain Eukaryota; kingdom Metazoa; phylum Chordata; class Mammalia; order Rodentia; family Chinchillidae; genus Chinchilla; species Chinchilla lanigera. The sequence continues at coordinate 845,704 of NW_004955540.1, read as the reverse complement.
TTTTGTCTCTTATTGATTCAGCTTTGGTAATTTGGAATCTAGGAATCTGTCCAATTCTTTTGTATTTTCCATCCTATGGGAGTAAGGATTTTTGAGATAGGTATTGATGATTTTCTGAATTTTCACAAGATCCCCTTTTATTCCTCATTGCATGAATTTGAGTCTTTTCTTTCCTTTTTGTGAAAACGTTGGCTAAATGTTTATCAATCTTATTTATTCTTTTAAAGAACCAACTCCTTGACTTTGTATTGTTTTCTTAGTCTTGATTGTGTTGATTTCTGCTCTGATCTTTATACTTTCTTCACCTCTATGGGTTTGGACTTGACTTCATTTTCTAGAAGCTCGTGGTACAACATTAGATCTATTATTTGTGGTAGTTTATTTTTCCTGCTGTGAGAATTCATTGCTATAAATTTCCCTCTCAGGACTGCTTTCATTGTGTCCCACTGGTTCTGGTATGTTGTATCTACATATTTGTTTAATCATCAACTTTGTTTAATTTCTCCTTTAATTTCATCTGTGACCCATTGGTTGTTCAGGAAGGTGTTATTTAATTTCCATGTGCTTATGGAATTTTTGCAGTTTCTTTTGTCATTAATTTCTAATTTCGTTGCACTATGATTAGATAATATACATGGGGTAGTTTCAAATCTTTTGCACTTACTTAAGCATGTTCTGTGGGCTAGTATATGGTCTATTTTAGAGAATATCCTGTCCAGCTGGGAAGAGTGTGCATTCTGATGTGGTGTGGATCATTCTGTAAACATCTACTAAGTCCATTTGTTCACAGGTTTTGTTCTGTTCTGATGTTTCTTTGCTGATTTTTTTTGTCTGGTTGACCTATCTCCTTGTGACAGTGGGGTATTAGGGTCCCCCATTACATTTGTATTATTGCTCATTTGATTTTTCATGTCTTTTAATATTTCTCTTGCAGAGTTAGGTGCTCCCATATTTGGTGCATACATATTTATGATTGGTATCTCCCCCTCTCAGTATTTTCCCCTAACAAGTATGTACTGACCTTCCTTACCTCTTTTAATCATTCTTGGTTTGAAGTTCATAGTGTGCACAAAGACAATAGGTACACCTGCTTTTTCTGGGTTCCTGTTTGATGGAAGATGGTTTTCCATCCTTTGACTTTCAGTCTATGAATTTCTTTTTGAGTTAAATGTGTTTCCCATGTACAGCATATTGTTGGATCTTGTTTCTTGATCCATTGTGCCAGTCTGTTAATTTTGATTGATTAATTGAGGCCATTTACATTGGTGTTTATAACTGATATGTATTGGCTTGTCTATGTCATGTTATTTTCCTGCTGTTGGTTCCTTACATTTCCTTTCTGTTTAATTGCTTGCCCTGCTTGGTGGTTTCGTTTGGTTGTTCTTAGAATTGTGGTCATTTTTATTTCTGTCTAGAATATCTTTCAATATCCTTTGTGGTGTTGATTTTGTTGTCATGAATTTCTCCAGTTGTTCTTTGTCATGGAAGTATCATAGTTCTCCATTAATTTTGAAAGATAGTTTTGTAGGGTACATCAATCTGGGCTGGAAGTTGTTTTCTTTCAGAACTTGAAACACTTTACTCCAAGCTCTTTTTAACTGGAGAATTTGTGTTGGGGGGGTCTGTGGTGATTCTGATGGGCTTTGATTTACAGGTGATCTATTTCTTTTCTCTAACAGCTTTTAATATTCTGTTCTTGAGCTGAATTTCTGGGATCTTGATCATTATATGTCTGGTTAATTGGAGTTCTACATGCCTCATTTTTCTGTATGTCAGATTCTTTTCCCATGCTTGGGAAATTTTCTGCTATTACTTCAGCAAATAGTCTTTCTATGTCATTTGTGTTGACTCCTGTTTTTTCATTGACACTAATTAGCCTCATATTATTTCTCTTTGCATTATCTTGCAGCTGTTGAATTGTCATTTCTTGATCTTGAGCCTGTCTTCAAGATCAAAAGTCTATCTTCAGTTTTGTTCAAGTGGTATTGCCAGCTTTCAATGGAATTTTTAATTCCTGGTATCTGTTGGAATCATTTTCATGCATTCTATTTCCTTCTTATATTGATCATGAATGGTTTCTACCCTTTTCTATAATCTTCTATTTTTTTTACCTATATGTGCTCTAAATTTACTGAGCAATTCCTTTATGAATGTTGACATTCCTTTTTTATCTGAGAGATTATCTCTGATCTGATTTCCTCTATAGCCTCATGGATTTGTCTCTTTACTTTGATTGCTATCATTCTAGAAATGTCAGTTGTGTGTCTTCCATTTTCCTCTATCTTGATGGCTCTTGGACTTGTTCTGGATGAGCTCAAGGTCTGAAATTGTTCTCTGCTTCTGCTTCTAGTCATTTCATATTTCAAAAATTTTTATTTTTCTGAAGTGAGCCTTGTGTAGTTTTGTAGTAGGTAGCTATATCACTAGTATCAGGGACTCTCTAGGAAGTTTGTTCTTCAGGGATGTCTTCTCTGTGTAAGAGATTTTTGGATTGTTTCTTTCCCTAGATTCTATCTTCCTAATTAATTAAGAGTAAGATGTTGGCATCTGCTTGGCTCTGTCCACAGTCCTTTGGTGCTGGGTTATGATGAGGTTATTACCCTAGAGTTTCCCAGTATAGTTACAGAAAGGAAAACAGCTGATTACAACAGACATGGCTAGATATCCTAGCAAAAGCAGTATAATTAGCAATAACAATAGCACCAAGCACAGTTTAGAAACTGACAAACTGTGATAGCTATTCATTTTGTACTTTAAACCATAGGAGCAAAATCCATAGGTAAATAACAGAACCGAACATAAATTGGGAGCTTGTATGTAAAACGTTTCCCCTTGGTAGAGTGGTTTTACTCTGTGGTGGAGAAATTTAATGATAGTGGATAAAACAAAGATAACTGAAAAGGAAGTAGAAACAATGCTGGAGGACGGAGGATGATCACACAAGCTCTGGAAAACTAGAGAAGAGTTCAGAAAATAAGGAATGAAGGAGTAAGCAAGGGATTATCTGAACTTGGTCTCTGGTGTAGAGGATGGGATTAGTTTCCTGTGGCTGGAGTTCTCCCCAGCCATTTAGAAAAGAAAAAAAAAAGAAAAATAATAATAAGAAAAAAGAAAAGGAAAAGGGAAAAGAAAGATAAAAACAAAAATAAAATTAAAAAGAAGGAAATGGAGTGGCCCCACCAGCCTGCTTCTATCTGTGTGTCTTTGTCCCCAAGCACAATGCTGGATCTAACTTACCACCTGTTGGTTCATATTGTTAATGTTGCTTTGGACTTTTCGACCCTGCTAGTCCTGCCTGTTTATCGTGTATGCCCTAATCAGGGTCCTACTGTGTGGCTTGCATTCCCCATATGGCCTGGGCCCTTTGATATGGGGGGAAGGAGCCAGTCACCTGAATTCCTCCAGGCAGATTTCAGGGTCTGAGATGTAGGAGGAAGAGGCAGGAGCCATGCACCTGAATTCCTCCTGCTGGCTGGTTGCTGGGTCTAAGTTCCTAAGCACCATCTCTGAATATAAGAGCCATTTCTGATATCAAATGATGGGCAAAATTGCCTAATGCCAGTTTAGAAGAAAATGACCAGGAAAAAAATCATTTATGAATATATCATATACTGACATAGGTAATCAAATATGCACTACAGGTTTATACAGAGAAAGTTTTTAAAAAGAGATGCTCACTAGTATGTATGGAAGATTATGTTATTTTTTGTCATATTTTCAAGTGTTTTGCATAATACTTGGCATAGAAGAAATAAGAAATGTATACTTAATGAATAGCGGACAATATCTCTGCTGTTTAATACTCAGACCCTTGGGCCCTGCTTGTTTTCCAACTTATTTTCCCACAGCCAAAGAGTCAATCCAGCATGCTCTGAAAGTCCAAACACTGCATGAAGTTCCTGGTGGAAGTCTTAAATAAATGTGTGAATAATTTGCTGTTCCATTTCAGACTGATGTCTGAGCCCATAAGCTGGTAGAATTGGTGTAAACTGAGAGCTGTGACCAACCCTACTGCTTAAAGATCTGAAATATTATCCACACTGAACGGGCAGTGTAAAAGAAATTGCTAACCTAAGGATCATTCCTAAATTATGCAGCTAAGTCTTTCCTTTTTCCAGGTTATTTGCCAGTGCGTGTGATTCTGAGAACATTCCACAGAACTTCTAGGAAGGAAAAACATGTCTCTCCTTAACACTCTCTGAGTTTTATTTTTACAGAACAGAAAGTACACTTAACTGCAGTGTGCTTTTTAAAATATTAGGGCCATTTCCTGGAAGAGATTATTTCAAAATTAGTTTATAATTAATTGTATCTTTCATGATCTCTCCACAAGAAAATAATGATAAAACATTATTTTGTGTTTGAATCTCTCCACCAATAGCTGATAATTTACTGGAAAGAATAGCCCATCTTATTTATGATATACCCAGACTCTAACAGTGTTTCTGATACAGGGAAGACAGATGATAAATCTTGTTGAATTAAGGAATGAAATTGGACCAGCTCTCTCAAGAATATGGAATTTGCTATCCTTAAGAACAAGGAACTCTTAGATTTACCTGAGTAGCTAAATCATTTTCTCTTATCATTCTTGAACATTGTTCATTAACTCCAAAGTCCAATTTTTTTTCTTAAAATCATAAAAATAATGAACTGAACTATAGAGTGAACTATGGGGGAGATTTTAGTCAAACCAATTAATTCAATTTCTTCATCTGCAAAATATTCAGGAGTTGGTCTTCTTAACACATGGTTCAAGTTTGACAATTGGATTGGGTTGGAAACATGAGGATGTAATGACAACTAGTGCAAGAAAACCTTAGTCCCCAATATGAATGGAGCATGCTTGACTTGTCTCAGGAGAACTAAACATGGGAAACTCCAATTCATATTTCAGGTTAATTTTTGGATCCCAAAATTCTGCCAGACTGATATTTGTATTGGTGTTGAAGCACTTTAACCTCACATACTAATAGAAACATGGGATTTTATCAATAAAGTGAATATTAATGATATTCCTTGATTTCTTTTTGTATATGGGTTTAAAGGTGAAATCATGTTTTAAAGGCTATCTTACCTTGCTTTCTATGTAAGTGTATCACAGTGGCTTTCAATTGCTTCATCTTTAATTGATAGAACCATGCAAGACTGTAAATGAAAGTCAAATAAATGCTCCGGTTGACACACAGTGAAGGGCAGGTTCTCCCTTTCTACATCTTATACAACTATGGAAGACCTCCTTCATATATACCTAAGCTCAACCAAACTCAATTTCAAAATGCCGATCTTCAAATATTCCTATGAAAACCTTCTAGCATTTGAACACCTTTAAGATCAGTAACTCATTATTTTACAGTTACTCAACTGAGAATCTTTGCAGTTTTGACTGTTAAAAGTGATGCAATGTTGCACTAAAATTTCATTGCCTGTACTTTCTGGCCTGTTTTTATAATCATAATCTTGGAGTCATTTAAAGTATAACAGTCTATGGTTTATTGAAGCCTTTCAAAAGAATCTACTCCACAAGCTTTATACCTACTTTCTTCCATGTGTCCATGATGCGGGCTTGGTCCAGTTCTAGCATCAGAAGGGACTGGCAATGCAGCTGCTGCAGTGCAAGGAGATAGCACCAGTATCTCTTTCCTTGGACTTTGTCTGCATGTTGGTGAAATGATGCTCTTTTTTTCTTCTTGGGTTGTTAAACACAGGTTGCTGTGCATTCTACCACATGCAGAAAAATTGTGTGCATAGGACAGATTGAGGTGCCAAGCCAAGGTGGAGGTGGGGAACAGGTAGAGGCACAAGCAAAGGGCAGAGGGAGAGAAATTGATAGTTTTAAATTTTAGATTCCAATCTTTCTTTCATTTTTTTTTTAGCTTTACAGTTTATACTTCAAATTTTGTGACCTCACCTTGGTATTCTTCCTGATACATAAATACCAATGAACATCTGCGTGTGTGTGTGCATATGCGTATGTGTGTGTGTGTTTGGCAAAGTGCCTTTGAGATATGTACATGTTAGTTGATATTAAACAGCCTTACTACTGACAAGAACAGGTATAGTATCTCTTGCACAGTACATACCTGAAGTAACCAGGGTACAAGTTCCTTGTTTAAAAGTGGAGATGAAGCCAGACATTGTGGCACACACTTGTAATCCCAACACTTGGGAGGTTGAGGCAAGAGAATTTCCTCAAGTTCAAAGCCAGCCTGAACTACAGAGTAAGACTCTGTTTCAAAAAAAAGTAGAGCTAGAGTCACTATTGCCCACTTGATTTCCTTTAAGTTCATGGGTCTCACTTTCCCTCCTTTGTAGGTTCAAAGCATATCCCTGAACACTTATGGTGTTTGAAACTTCCTTGGCCCAAAGAGCTTGTGTGTACTCAGTCATTATGCTAGGGCTCTTTTGATTTGGCTGTCACACAGCAATCTGGGGACACCTCTCCTCTCGGATGCCTGCTAGTCACAGTGTGTATCAGAAGAGGAAAGCAGAGAAAGGGTGAATGTATGATTTCTTATTTCACCTGAAACAGGCCTACCACAGCAATTGCATAAGCCTACATTTTCCAATACCCTATCCACCCTGCAAGGAGAGTGCCTCAGAGCTCCTCACAGACACTGCATGAAGAACCCTTTCTCTGGGGTCTGCACTGGTTTGTCCCATGTGACTCTACTCTAAGACTCCAGCATCTTCTGACATTCTTTGATTTCTCTAGCTATTTAAGGCTCCTCAAGCCTCTCTGAAACCTTGAGATTTTATAAGAGAAATTCCAGGTTTTCCTGATTTGCTGCAGATAGATATTATAACACGTGCAGGTACAATATGTTGGGAGGAGTTCAGGCTAATATAGTGTTTCTTTCTCAATTTTATCATTCTCCCTGAGGAGACTTCACATTTCCCAGATTCTTTCTTATTATGTGATTGACAGAGAGTCAACAACTTCATCACAGAGTGGACCATAGTGTCCCTACTTTCACTAAAGGCAGGAGCAGTACCTGTGCTAGTCCTATAAAACCTGATAAATATTTCCTGGTTATTCTCCTAAGGAGATGGGAGAGAAGCATCAAGACCCCTGAGGGTCATGACTGTGCAGCCAAATTCTCAACATTTGCATCCTGGTGACTTCCTCCTTCAATTCATTTGTCTCAGAGGCTGCATGTTCCATGTGGATTTCTGTGGTCTGCATCAGTCAGGCTACATATACAATAGGAAAAGCTGGGAATGAGACAGCAGAAATGTCAAGACATTAAGGGATACATGCACAGTCATGGCCATCCTTATTAGTATGTGACCAGGATACATAAAGAATACATTCTTTATGTAGAGTTAGTGAACATATGAGAAATATACTGCATCTAAGTAATTTTTGTTTTCCTCCTCTGAATCCTCTCTCCCTCCATTCCTAGATCCTTTTTCCATCTACCTTCTTATTTTCTACAATCTATCTTTTATTTTGCTTATTATATAATGCATACTTTGGGTTTATTGTCTGTGAGAAACCATGTGACCTTTAACCTTCTGTGTCTGATTTATTTCACTCAGCATTAAGGTGTCAAGATACAGTCATGTTTCAGCAGCACGGTTCCCACAATAACTCTGCTCTGGAAACAGCTTAGATGCCATCCACAGGTGAATAGGTGAAGAAAATCCAGTGTATATGCAAAATGGAATATTAGTCAACCACAAAGAAGAATGAACTCATCTAATTTGTGGAAAATGGTTGAAACTTGAGGTCTTCATGCTGGCAAAATAAGTCAGATACAGAAAGTTAAACATCACTTGATTTTTTAAATATGGATAACCTAAAATAGAAATAAGTGACTGAATAAAGTAAAGCAGATACGACGGGAAACAAGGTAGACTCTTGGAAATAGGATAAAGATCAAGAAAGGGGAGGTGAGGGAGGGAGAATATGGTGATTGAAAAAGATCAAGAAATGTTATATGCATGGACCAATTTCCTACAAAAGCACTTCTCTTCTGTACTGCAAACATATATGAAAAACATTTAGAAAACAAAACAAGTGAGAAGTGAACTAAGATTGTGTACCAAATGTTTGCTCTGATTTATGATGATTTATTTAAGTTGTCTGTCATAACACACAATGAGAATAGCTAAATATAAACAAAACTGAATACCTTTGAGCACAGAAAGAGCCAGGGATGAAGACTGGGATGGACTGTCCAGGGAGTTAGGAGAAATAACAGATTTATGGCTCTGGAAAGCAAGAAGACATGCTTCAGAAAGCAGGTGTTCTTCCCATGACAACTCCTTTGGAGATGTCAAGACGGATGCAAACAGATGTGGAAATATCTGAAACGCCCAGGATGAATCAGGTCACTCTGTGCTGAGCACATGGGAGGGAAGCCTAGTGGAAGAATGGTGGGATACGTCTGTCAGGAAAGTGCAGAGGCAGGAGCACAATGACTGTTCCAGAAGACAAGCAGAGAATGAGGATGCTAGTGCACAGGAATGTGAGGCTAAGGAAAAGCTTTCATTTATAGCTACATAAGAAACCGTATACTATGTCTGTGTGTCGGTGAGACTGAACCAGCTGAAGGGAGAATCAGTGATCGATCCTCATTGAGAAATGACAGTGCAGTCCTGTAATCCCAGCACTCTTGGAAGCTGATGAAGGAAGACCTCAAGTTTGAGCTGAGCTTGTGCAATTTAGTGATTCGGTGAGATCCTATCTCAAAATAAAAAATAAACTGGGATGGAGCTTAATGTGCAAGCCCTGGGTTCAGTTCCCAGTACCATGAAAATAAAAAAAAAGAAAATGAATAATGATAGAGAATTTCTTGAGAAAGCAGAAAGATCAGTGCAACCTTAAAGTTAGTCTAAAATGTACTGTAACAGAAAACAAATTAAGGAATTCAGATAGAAATGCAGGAAAGTTTGCACACCTGTCTGTAAAACAGAACAGAGCCTGCCCATGTGTTTGTTTTAATTTTCCCAGGTAATTATAAGAAAGAATACCTGCTGGAAACTTAGTTGTGAAGGAGAGAGAATAAGGAGTGAACTGAGGTGTTCAAGGAAGGAAATTCCAGGACTCACAGTGGGAAGGGACAGGTCAGCCTCCAGCGGCCCGAAGGAGGAAGCTCGCCAGCCTGCATCCAGAAGGTCACTGCTGAGGACTTAGTCATGATCTATGAGAGCAGTGGGAAGCCCTTGAAAGGGTTTGAATATGCAGGTGGCATAATCATGAACGCATTTTGAAATTATTGCTCTGCCACAGGGACACCGGCTGAGAATGCCCTGTGGTAGTCAGCATGAGACATGGTGTTGGAAGAGCTTGGAGGATCGTTGATAAGATGGAGAGGTGTGCGGACGTGAAGGGTATTTTCACACCAAAATCAATAAAACTTTTTTTAAAAATTGATGTAAGTAGAAGGGAGAGATTTGTATGAAGATGTCTTTAAGAGTCTAGTCGGCACTGCTACTGGGTGATATTACCGTTCACAGAAATGAAACTTCATGGGGCTTGGTTTTGAGAAAAGAAACTCATACTCACTTCAATGCCAAAAATGGTGTGCTTTTAGGGGCATTGGTGTGCTCAAGAGTGGGATATTGATTAACTGTCAAGATATGTGCGTGTGGATCACAGGGCAAAAGTTCTGGAAGAATGCAAAAACAGGGTTCTTTCAGAAAAAAAGAAGAAATCTGGTGGTTGTTATGAGGATTTTGATAGCAACATTAGCTGACACTGACTGAGTGATTACACAGTTGGCCAGGCACAGACTGTTCCATTCAATATACATCAACCTCTAGGAAGGAAGCCTATTCATTAGCTTGTGTTTGCAGATGGAAAAATGCAGGCAAAGGAAGGTTAAGTAAACCAAGTCACACAGATGGTAAACATGCAGCCTAAACTTAACTGTAAACTGTTCATAGAAATGAGGTTTTATATCACCGAGAAAGATACCAAGATACCTGATATCTCACTTCAAGGCAGAATTTCTCTTTGGCACAAATCTGTGCTCTCTCAGTTTGTCAAATTTCGAAACAGTGATTGTGCACAACTTTGCTTTGAATTTGAGTATGCGCTTTCCATACGTCACTGGTACTGTTGGATGTTTAGCAATTCATTTTGCTATCGAGGCAATAAAGGATCATTGTAGACAAAATACTGTATTTAATAAGAATTTCCACCACCAAAATTAGAAAAGAGAAGTAATATATTTTAATACATTTCTAACATGCATGTTTGCACTGGTGTATTTTTTTGGTGACAAAGTAGAACAAAGTGTATATGTTGATTATATTCTACTTTTTGGTAATAAATAGCGATCATCTGTCAGTCATTAACAGATATGCTATGTGGTTTCTGTGCTCAGAACAGTTGGCTTCCTCCTTTCATATTTTGATGTGATTAGCTATCTCTCAAGAGTGGTTTCCTTCTGGTTGGAGGAGGGGTGTGACCCCAGCAGAGGGGCTGGGGCAGCTGGCGCTTCCTGTCACACGCACCTTCCCCCACACCCAGAAGCAATTCCTCGAGAGACCTCACAGCTTTCTTTGCTTCCTATTTCCTCTCAGGTTTCCTCTGTCCCCTTCCCATAACCTCTGACTTCTTGTTTCTAGTGTAAGGATAAAGGGCTTGTAACACTGTGGCAGAGGAAGGAACATGTTTATTATTATTTTCTCCAGGCCACACTGCTTTGTTTTCAGAATTGGGCTTTCTGTATATTTTATCTAATTTCAAAAAATCCTCAGGACACCCACACTGGCGCATGAAACGTAACTGTTATGGTTTCCCTGCTTTGTCCATGGTCCTGGGCCACCCCACATTCCCAGCTACCTGGTCTCCACGTTTTTCCTTTGCTGGTACAGCAAGAGGTCAAGGGGAGTGGCCCATCCCAGGTGCAGTGATCTCAAAAACATAAATAGTCCTGGAAAAAATAAAAGAAAGAAACATAGAAATTACTTTAATTTTCAGGTAAGCTTTCCAATTTTTGCAAGATTTGATTTGTAATCTATCCTTCAACTATAAAGGATTAAGAACAAATTAAAAAAAAGAAGGGGGAACTCAGTCAATTAAGCCAAAATGATTTGCTTCTTCCACTCTGAACACTGACATTTTGGAAGAATTCAGGGAGTGAGTTCATTAGTTTATTTTTCAGACAGATGTTTGTCATGCAGATCCAGACCCTGATAGTTCTTCTTCGTTTGGATTTTTAAAAGCCTATTATCGATGTACAATTAGGAAATATTTATTGGGTCCAAGACACTCTGCTAAGCACCATGAGTGTGTGAAAAGCAGGTTGCTGTAGTAAGAGAGGCCAAAACAAAACAGTACCCTTAAATCAGAAACCCAAAGGTGGACTTTTGCTCCTTAGAAGTGGAGGAACTGTGCACGAGACAGATTTCTCCTTAGCCTGCCCATCCTTTCCTGCCTCTTCACAGGACCTTTGTGAAAAGTGAACGAGACAGTGTGTTGAAAATGCTTGCGCCAGTAAATGCACAAGTGAGTGTGACTAAGTTATGTGAACATGTTCTCCTCCCCAACGCACAGAGCTTATAGCCTCATGGGGGAAGCAGAGGTCAGATGCAAGAACTTCATAAAAACTTGGGAGTTAAATAGTACCAGACAGAGACCAAGAGATGTTGCAAGATAATGCATGATTAATTGCCAGAGTAGAGGCTTGAGCACAGGGATGAGTGTAGGCTGGAGTCATCGAGGGACAAGGGAAAGGAGTGCCAAGACTCCTCCATGGGTGCTGCTCAGCTTTCAGACTGAGTCTGGAGGTGGGATCACCACAGAGAGGACAACAGTGTCACATTCACATTCTGATAAATAGGTTTCATAGATAAAAGACATTTGTTGCAATGTCAGACCTTTAATATGCATGTTAGAAAGAGAGCCAGTATTACTCAGTTAAAAGGAAAGAAAAGGAATCAGAGAAATTTGAATTTTGAGTTCTCCTTTCTCGTTGCATTCCTGATCTTAAAGCCCAGAGATGTAAAGAGACAAGCCCAGAGAATAATACTTACCTCATGGGCTGGTGAGAATTAGCAGCAGTGAGACAGAGGTGGAGCTATGTGTGGAAGAGGTTGGGAATAGGCCAAGGAAAGGAGCAAGGCACTTAGAGTCCTTAAGGAGAGAAATAGCTTTAAGCGTTGAGTGAAGAAGTGGGGGCCAAGTTCTCTGCAGTGCAGAAGGCTGCAGCTAGAGAGACAGGAGCGAGCTGAGGTAGCAGGGACTGTGCAGGCCACACTGAATATTCCAGATCTTACCCTGAGGATCCTTGTTCTGAGGTGTGGGAGGCTGGTGCCTATGGAGCAGAACAGCTGTCAACACACACGGGAGACTGCTCATCTTGAGGGGTTGAGTGGTACACGTTTCTTTACTCTGACATATTACACCTGGAAAAGTAGGCCTACTTGGTGTATCACGTGTTAAAGTAAATGTAGGATGCAAGACAGTGCTCCCTCAGTGGTAATCATCCTGGTGTCCTTGTCTTGCTTTGATTACTCCCTCCCTCCCAAGGGAGACCCTGCACTGAGCACCTCTCTTCAACCTTGCAAGAAAACAGTCACCTGCAGTTGCACAGTTGAGTTACTAACACAGGCACCCAGAGGTCACTTTAGATGGTAAACTTCCAGTTTCCAGAGTTATAAACTTAGGTCAAGAAATGTTTGGTTTTGGGGTAGCAGGAATTATGAATTAAATCGTAACCCGCAGTTTTGTTGCCTTCATGACACAGACTAAGTGGTGGGGTAACCGACAAAAGACGTAATGGAAAAAGACACAGAGACGCTGAAGCCAAGCCAAGCCAGATCCCTTTGGGCCCTCGGGTGTTTCTACTGCAGTGAGCTTTGCTCTGTGACCTGCAATTCTCATGGCCACAGCCGGCTGTGCACTTCAGTGCCCCCTTGCAGGTTTGCGAGTGCTCTTCATGCAGGGCTCAACCTCCCACTCTCCCCTCTGTCACTGCTGGCCACCTTCCCACTGTCAACTCCAAGGATTCCTCTGTTCTGTGTGCACTTGTCTATTGAGTGTGTCTTTCCTCCTTCAGTTTAGAAGACCTCATTGACAGGATATGTGCTAACTCAATATTCAAGTCAACTTCTTTTGGAATGAAACTTCAGATCCAATATTTGTTCACTAAATATACTCATCCATCCTAAAATGAGAAAAAAGTTCTTTTTCCAGGGCATCATCCTGTTTAGATTTAGCACATGAGCCATGGCCTGTCTCTGTGACTATGACCTGTGGTCCCAAAGACAATAGTTTTTGGAGCCTCTGCAGGGCTGTTCTTTTTCTTCTTGGTGATGCTGGAGCTCTGGTTCCATGTCTCCTGCTCCAGCCTCTGGGGAAAGAAAGTGCCTCCTTGGAAAGACATGAGGAGGAAGATTCCAGGTCTGTGAACATGGAAATATCTCCAGATTTTCTGGTACTGTTGGAACTGCTGTTTTATTGTGCTTGGTGCCACCACAAGGGACGAAGGGAGGTCCCCAGATGGCCCTGGGGTTGCATGGGGGCATGAACAGCTTCCTTGGTGTGGACTGCAGACAGCCCAGGCAGGCCCATCTCCCATTTATCCCTGCTGGGAAGGTAGGCACCTGCCAGAGCCACCTGCTCTTATGAGTCAGGGTCAGGCTACACCCAGGCTCCCAGCAGGTCACCAAGACTTTTCTTAAGACCTGAGCTGTCCCTTCAGTGTCCTCTGCACTTACCAACCTTGCTGAGCTCTCTCACAGCCACCTGTGGTATTGTTGCTGTGCACCTTTAGTTGTCCTCGGCAGGGAGTTACACTCAGAAATGCATCTAGGTCCCTTCATACCACACCTGATGTCTCAAAGAACTTTATCAATATAATGTGCCTCTAGCAGTGAAATCTCACTTCATATTTACTCAGAGCATTTTGTTACTCCCAGTTGAAATGAGCTTTTATTCTTGCAACAAACCTCAAGTATTTATCTCCCAGCTCAAACAGTTCACAGCTCCGATTTGTTGCTAGTTGGTCCTTAGCATGGGGTCACCTTTAGTTTTCCCAGTAGTGACCGGTGTGTTATCTTTAGTAAGATACTTGCTGTCTATGCCCTCATTTTGATGGGATGAAAGAGAGAAAGTAACTTCTGTAAAAAAATTACTGCTGTGGTTAATTGAAATTACTACATAGAAAACCTCTTGCAAGGCTAGCCATATAAATGCTAAGAAAAGCCGTTTCTTTTGTAACATTGTATCAGCAATATTTTTAGTTACTCACACTTCATTGTCTTTAATGCTTGTATTGGCATTGTGTTATTTTGTAAATGTATCTGTGTTTGTTAATATGTCTTCATTCTTTTATCTTTAAAATTTAAAAAAGTTCCCCAATCCCAATGATAATGGCTTCTCTCTATATTATTAAAGGCTTGAAGACTTCTCTTCCCAAAGCTTCTCTTTGTGTCTGTTCTCTGTTTTTTGCTGTATTCCAGTGTGCAATTAAAGTCTATATCTATTGTTATACAATTTCTATATCGTGCCTAAAAGAAAGGGGATCCCATGCTGAGCATAATGTGGATATATCTCTCCAGCCTCTGCAGCTCAGGATCTAACTTAGAAAGCATTTCACTTTCATCATGTATTGTTATGTGAATTCCATACACAAACATCCTAAAGGTGCCCCGACTCAGGTTTGGGTGCTTGAAGGAAAACTTCTCTGAAAATCTGTGAATACTCCCTTGAGCGCCGGGGCACCTTTATTTGTTATGCTATATTCTCTCCCAGGGCCCAAGGGGCTGGGAATGGAAACCAGAGCCCCTGGATTACACTTGGTGTTTTATAATTAGCTGCTGAAACTCAATCCTATGCTTTCCAGGCACTCACCGCCTTGAATACATCTGGCCTCTGTTCTCCCTTTTTTCAGGTCTGGCCCTGCAAGAAGAGCTCTTAGATAAATAAACTGAAGTGTGCCTGTGGTCTCCGAAAGGTCTCTGTGGAAAGCAGAATCACCGAAGCTTCGCAGAGCCTGCTGTGCCTGTGCCGCTGCCCCGCAGGGATGTAACAGCCTGTGGTTTGTGCGCACCTCAAGATCACCGGGTCTCGCTGGGTCTGTGCTGCCTAAAGATGACTCGTCCTCAGAACGGCCCACTCAGCCTGATTGACTGTTTGCTTTTGTAAAATGAAAAAATTTCATTAAGTTCCTTACCTTCCTGTGTACCTAAACCAATATTTAGTGGTTTTCTGCTTAGTATTTGCTTAGAGGTATCTGCTTAGAGATATTGAATTATAATATCTTTAATTTTTATTTTATGTAAAAATAAAACAAAATTTCATAACAAAATAGTAAGAGTAACAATAGATCATGCACCGTGCACTATCATCAAAGTAGTTAGAGTGCAAGATATAGACAAAACCATTCTCTTGAAAAGAAACAAACAGATAATAGCCCAAAACTTTCTTTTCAGTGAACTAAGAAAAACTAGTACTATAAATGAAATGAATCAGCATATATATTAAAATATTTTGAAATGTGTAATTTGCAGAATTATTTCAATTTCCCCTACTTAATATTTATCTATCTTCTAGTTTGTTTTTTATTCAGAGATATATAGTTTCCCATGCAAGAGAAAGCATGAGTTTAATCTTGAGTGTCTGACATTTCATTTAACATTATGTTTTTAAGTTGCAACCTTGATATTTTAAGCATTACTTATGATAAGGCTAGGAGAGTGTAGCTTATTAATTGTAACAGTGTTTATATACATAAAATGGGGGGAGAACAATTGAGCAGCACAAATCAATCAGAAAGAGTGTATTTGTCAAGCCAGTTTGCAAAATGAAACCTTGATCAATCGTGCAAATGGAATGCTGTTATTACAGGTAGAATTTTAGTTTAACCCAATAATCAGGATGTAAGTGATAAAAATAACTGCATATGGGCTGAATGTATGGCTGAACGTGGAAGATATTTGCAATGTACTAAGTGCAAAGATATAATAGGGTATGCTAGGAGGTATTACTGCCACTCTATAGATAAAGAAATAAGTTCTATAGAATTCTACTATCTTTAGTTCACTCATTATCTCCTTCATTCATTCATAAACATACAGAATGCCTCCTAGGTACTAAGCATTAGTTCTATATGTTAAGAATTAGTCAGTGAACACAACTGACAAAATCCACTGCCCTTATAAAGCTCATATTCTGTGGGAAGAGACTGTAAACATGTATATTATATAATATATTGGAGGGTGAGAAGACATAAGAGGGATGGAAAAATCCTGCTAGGAATAAGACAGAGCAGATTGTATGGAAAGGTTTTGATTTGAAAAGACTCCTTGAGAAATGTTTCATTGAAGAGAACACATTTTATAAAGATCTGAAGACAGGCAAAATTTAGGCTCATATGGGGCTGGGGATTTAGCTCAGCAGCACAGCACCTGCTTGGCAAGTGCAAGGTCATGAGTTCGATTCCCAGTACAGGAAAAAAAAAAAAAAGTTAGGCTCATAGGTAGACCTGATGAGTAACAGTCAGGCAGAGAGAAGGCACCAAGCTAGCAATTCCCTGGTATGCGTGCAGTCCTAAGGAGGCCAGGGCGATGGGAGTAGGTGAGTAAGGGAAAGTACAGAATGAGGGTAGAGAGAGACAAGTAAGATAAGGGCATTATAAGCCACAAAGAACTTTGGCCTTGGCTCTGAGCAGGAGGATGGAAAGTCACTAGAAGGTGATGAGCTACAGAGTGCAATGAACTGGCTTGCAGGTGTCTTTGGCTTATGCTGCAAGAATAGATTGAAGGGTAAGGACACAAGCAGGGAGCTCATTAGGCTTAGTGAAATAATTCCTTTGGTGCCTTATTGTGCCCAGTGTCATGGTAATTACAGAGTCCACATGCAGACCTTGACCTGTTTAATTTCCACTGTGCAGTGCTACTCCTCAGGCAGATGGTCCAAGTAAATGATCACTATTAATGGATGTAGTTAGGGTTTTCTCTCCTGTGTAGGCAAGATACAAAGTTATTGAGATGTGTGCTATTTTATACTTTTTTCTTAGTTTATTTTATTTAAAATAATCAGAAAACTATCTACCATGTCATTTACAGTATATAAAAGATAGATAACTTATACTTTATAAAATTGGCTTTGATGGGCTTCATTTCCTCAAGTTTTATTTATTATTGTGCATAATCTGAAAAGAATTCTTGAAACAGAATACTTTTGAGTGTAGCAAAAACCTAACTTGCAATCCATTCTGGACTGCACTAGGTGTATTTTTCAGGAGACTGTCAGTTCAGAATAATGAAGTCCCTCTTCTCTTCTCCTTGGGTTCCACTTACTTGCAGGAGCAATATGGCTGCCCCTCAACTTATCTCTACAAGAGAGGTAAGGAGTTGAAAGTCATTGTCTAAGAGTCGATTGTTTGGTAGCTTTTACCCACATTAATTGGCTCCTTCTGAAAATTGTTTTGCTTGAGGTGATTCAGTACAACATTCCCCTTTATGGCTTAGGGATCTGAAATAGAGTGCTCCTTCACCTTATTACTCCATTCCCATTACACTGCTCTAAAATGGGAGAAAGAAAATAACTCAGAGTCAGAGGTCAAAATTCTTCAAAAACTGGAATTTGGAGAGTGGACTTTACTATCTCCAGTAGATCATGTTTCAGCCACTGAATAATTCTGCACTAAGGGGAAGCCAGGTGACTTCCTTGCTGCCACTTCAAGGGAAAGCCATACAACAAGTACATTCAGGAGCTCATCCCATGGCCTAGATCAGCAAATTCCAAAGTACTTGGAGAAAACAGACCTATGCAGTTAGAATCTTTGAGGAGCCCCAGATTTTATACTTTCAACAAAAATAGCTATGTAGATCTGATGAGGATACACATCTGGAAACATCTAGCAGAAAGGACCAGCTGAGGACTCTCCATTTTGGCCACTGATAGATGTCCAGAAAAATGACTGCTTTAGGGCTCAGATGACCTAGGTTCTACTACTGCTATCACCAGGTTTTTATTTTAATCATGATAGGAAGCATCGACTCTTAGAGTTGGAAAGAAACCAAGAGGTCTTTATGTAAACAGCATGTATGCCCCAAGATCAAAGAATTAATTCAATTTACTGATGAAATTGGGGCAAAGTTTTACTGAGACCATGAAATTTCATTCTCTGAGATGGTATCACCTACATGAACTTTAATTTTTTGATCCTCAAAATAAGGTAATTTCCACTTTCTGCAGATCTCCCATCCAAGCACTAACAAGGCCTGACCCTGCTTAGCTTCTGAGATCAGACGAGATTGGGTGTGTTCAGGGTGGTATGGCTGTAGACTCTCTGAAGATCCATTGTAAAAATTACATGAATTAATGGGAAAAACTATGAAAACATCAGTGTGGAATGAGATATGTGTTATCTTCAAATGGTGACATATAGTGGTTATATCATGGAACTGTCATACACCTGTGGCCACCTCACAACTGGAAGGTCAAGAGTCAGTGTAACTGGCAGAGGAAGGCAGTTCCATGGCTATATGGACAACACAGGAGACCCACAACTGCCAGTGAGATAACTCACACTTCAGTCTCAACTATCTGACACTAGAGTCACTCTGGGTGGCAGAAAGTAGAAAGTGAAAAGGCTGATGACATCATCTAGAGGTGTGAAACCAAGATTTTCATGAATCAGCTTATAACATACCACATCCCTGGCCATTCCATTCTCAAGATGTATGCCGATTCACTTTGTTCCCATCACAGTTTGTATGAGCACTTATTTAAAACCAGAAAATATCTATAAAAACACCATAAATGAGAGAAAAGTGAGAAAAGAATTCAATTATTATTAAATAGTGGACCATTGGATGGCCCCAGGCCCCACACTCTTGTCATAAAAAGCCACGAAACACTGATGTGACTCAATGTGAAGACACAATGACCAGGCTAGACATCATAAGACACAGACCTCCCCTCCGAGGGGCTTAGATGGTTACTCTCCAGAGCTTCACCAAATAGTTATTGAGTTTTATTTATGTGAGCACTGTTCTGGTGAATGTGGGCACAGCAACTGAAGGGAGGCCCAGAATCCTCCCATCAGTAGCTGACAGAAGCATAGACATGCTGATAATGGCCCAATGAGTTCATGGTGCTTTTAAAATGGTTGCTGTTTACCCAAGCACACTGAGAGCTGGACATGTGTCCTCAAGGCCATCATATTTAGTCTCTATTTTCATTCTGATGTCATTGTGGCAAAAGGAGGTAAAGGCCCACAACTGACCCAAACAAGATATTTATTTTGATTGAAACCAAGACGTTTTTTACTCTATAAACCCCTAGACCATGAAAAAAAATCTTAACTTATCACTTAATTAGTTGTTCATTTTAAATTTTACACACAAAAAATGATGAGGCATATCATTTAGCTGTCCTAACAAGCCTGTAAGTAGGAGGGTTGACTTGCTTTAAATTCTAAGATATGATTTTCCTTAAATGGATGGGAAGTATATGGAATGAGACTCCAAGAAAAATCAGCACAGAGTTATGAGACAGAAACAATGATATTGGGAAGAAAGAGAAAAAAGGAAAGGTCAAAGAGAAAAACTGATTGAGAAGGACCCTTGCTCCACTACTTTCACTTGCAAGCTGCTCCAGGCACAAGTGTTTTAGCCAAACTTACCAGCTTCAACGGTACTTTGAATGAAATGTGTTTTCTTTCAGACCAAGAGACAAACTACTTAGTTCATGCTTAGAAACCTCTGAGTATCTTCCTAAATAAGATGTAGTTTAAAAAATACTGGTTCCTGAGAGGGAGACACAGCTACAGAGTCACAGCACCTACAGGCTATTTTAGCCTAGATCAGTTCTCTTTGTCCTGGGTGTCTTCTTATCGTCTGTAAAACAAACATTAACTTTGTGAATTCTATGAATTGTAGGGTGTGCTGAGTAGGTGAATTTGGTCATAGAGCCACGTATCCCTTGGCGGCACTGTCATTTGCTGAGAAGTGTGTGGATAAATGAATCTGTTATTGTGGGAGCATTGCAGAGTGAACTTGTGTAATACAACGACCAGCCACACTGCCTGGCGCTATGTGCTCTGAGTTCTACCAGCCTGCTGTTAACTCAAATATCCTGATGGTGACACACGATTTTTTCTCTATTTTAAAAATAAAAGGAGGAAAACATTAACAGACAGACAACATTTTACAAAATAGCAAAAGAACAGTACACACAATACAGAGTTACAAACAAAGTGGTAGGATATTAACAATGCTTGTTGTATTACATATTGATATCTTCAAAGTGGTTTCTCCTGAAAACAGATACAGACATGCAATATTGATCAATCAAGGACTCATTGACAGTTTCTTTCAGCAAAGAAATAAAAGACAATAGAATAACTATGTTAACTATCCTGTATATACATACATACAAAATTTTTCCTTCTTTCCCTTTTCTTTTCCCACATCCCAGTTGCCCTGTACCCTTGAGTATTTTCCTATCCTTTCACAATGTGTATCATACCTCCTAGTTTATATTAACTCTTTCAGGTTTTACACTAGTGAGACAATGTGGTGCTTGTACATGCAGATCTGATTTATTTCACTTATGAGCATGGTCTCTAGTTGTGACCATTTACCTATAAAGGCCTCGAGTTTATCTTT
>NW_004955540.1:822330-824724 GCF_000276665.1 Chinchilla lanigera | reverse complement strand
TGTATTCATCTCAGCTGCCCATTTTTGGATTGGGTCTTTGAATTTGGAGGAGCTGATATTTTTTAATTCTTTATATGTTCTAGATAAAAGCCCTTTGTCTGAGGGACAGTCAACTAAAATTTTTTCCAGATTTGTGGGTTTTCTTTTTACTCTGCTGGTGATTTCTTTAGATATGCAGAAACTTTTCATTAGGATGAGATCCCAGTTGTTGATTCTTTCTAGTGTTTCACATGCAGTTTGGTTTTTCTTCATGAACTCTCTGCCTACCCCTATGTCTTCAAGGTTTTTAATCTACTTTCTCTTCCAGTAGTTTTAGTGTTTCTGTTTTAATATTGAGATCTGTGAACTATTTTGACCTGAGTTTGGTGCATGGTGACAGACTTCGGTCTATTTTCAGCCTTCAGCAGGTAGCAAGCCAATTTTTCCAGCACCATTTATGAAAGAGGCTATCATTCTTCCAGTGAGTTTGTTTGACCCCTTTATCAAAGATTAGGTGGCTGAGTGGAGGACACATGATTTTTTTTCTCATACTTGGGATTGAACCCAGGCCCTTTGCACTGAGCTACATCCCTGACTTATTATTTTTTAAGACAGGATCTTTCTAAGTCACTATATTTTCCAGGCTGGGCTTGAACTTACAGATCTCCTGCCTCAGCCTTCTAGAGTACTGGGGTCACACACTGGGATCGCAAGGAATAAAAGGTTTTATTTTCATTTAACTTTATTTAATTTGAACTTAAATCTTAAATCCAGATCTTTCTATTTGACCATGAAAGCATTCTTTCCATGAATAATTAGCTCTCTGACTGAGCAAGGGAGCCTGTTCTGAGCGGAGGACAGCCCCAGAATTATCCTCCGATGGCACCTTGTGGAAATCAAGTCTTTTATTGCCCCTTAAGTCCAGCTGCACACACTTGACTTTCTCTTCTGCATGGATTTATTTGATAAAGTTCAGAAGTACTTCCCATATGCCCAGGTATGTAATCCAGGCCTCAGATATATTTAAAGAAGAGAGGGAGACAGAGAGAGACAGAGACAGAGAGATGGGGAGACAGAGAGAGAGAGAGAAAATGTTAAGGAGAAAGTATTTTTATCGCCTTTCTGCTGGTGAGCTGAGTGAAAGATCTTCTCCAAGCTCCCAATGAGTCAGTGTGTGTCTGTTGGACAGAAACGGAGCTGAAGAATTAGAACTCCGAATAAAGCTGTACCTGTGCATTCCCACGCAGACTAAGCCAGGGCTGAGAGGACACCAGTGGGATTTGTCCCTGAATTTGATCTCTTCCTGTCTCTTCCCTTGGACTACTCTCATCTATTTTAAAATCACCTTTTTTGCTTCACTGTAGTGCTTTTGCTATAGAGCCAACAGAGAGAGACCATTAAATATTCTGAGAACAGAAAGCATTTTGTCAGGAAACACATGTTGTGACTCATCACCAAGGAAACCTGGCATTGCTGACGTGAGCAGAGGAATGCCTACAGTGTTTGGCACCAGCCCACAACACACAACTACCCTGTCAGCCACCTCAGGCTAAGAGGCTCAGCCACTGACCTCGGGCTCCATGCTGCCCACCAAATGTGGCCTTTGATACATTAACAGGAATTGAAATCACTGATGCAAGCAGATACAATGGAGAGAAAGTAGATCACCAAATGGTAGAATTTCCCACCATGATAAACTCTTAAGACAAAGGAGAGTGTATTATACTTAGAATCTTGGTTTCTGCATCTGGCAAATGGAAGTTAAAGTAACTAACTTCATAAAAAGACTAAGCCAATGTATGGAAGGCTTTCATCATAAATCTTCAGCCCCTGTGACCTGATAATAATTTTACACAGCCACCTTGGCCTTTGCTTTGACCTGTTAGCTGAGGATGAGGTGATTTATGATGGAATTTGCATAGGCAAACAAATCCCCAGCTGCAAGCTGCCTGCCCCAGAGTTCATGGTTTGCTAAGGATTAAGATGCTTGGAGCTCCTTCTGGGTGGCTGGAGGCTATGACAGATATACTTCCCTACTCCCTTCCTGACTGTGGTGGGTACCCTTCCTTTAGCAAAGTGATGAAGTCAGACTCAACTCAGGAGGAGTGAATTAGAAATTGTAGCTGTCAGTGTCACATTTTATAGAATTTAACTGCAAAGAGACTAGCTTTGGGAGAAACATTTGTTTACCATGTGGAGTAGCTAGCAGAGAGACTACAAATGACAAAGATAAGACCATGACTAGCTTGCTGGGCTTCTAGAGATTATCCAAGAATAATGTACTTTATTGGAAGGGTTTTCACAACCATAAGTGTACATCTTGACACTACTTCATAAATAAAACAGTCTTCCTGTCTCCTTCAGCTGATTCCACTGCTCCTCAAATAAAGTGAGAGAGACAGAAATGAAGAGAAA
>NW_004955540.1:817603-822230 GCF_000276665.1 Chinchilla lanigera | reverse complement strand
TTCAGCTGATTCCACTGCTCCTCAAATAAAGTGAGAGAGACAGAAATGAAGAGAAAGGTGACATCCCATCAGTAGGTAAAACATATGTACATAAAAGAGAGCAAGAATAAAACCAGTCACCATTTTGTAATTCTCAATGTATTGCAAATTTTGTTACTTTTGTTCACGTAGCAACCTATGATCTCATATTTCTAGAATCATGGAATATTATAATTGAAAAAGATATTAGAAATTATCTGAGTTTTTCCCATGTATTTTATTAAGAAGATATTGAGTTTCTCATCTCACCATAAAAGTCACTTTTTCTGGATGATAACCATACAGCTAAATTCCCTGGAGTTACAATTTCTATTATTCTTTACCTAACAAGAACAATTGGGAAATATCATGATTTACACATAGACATCAGTGGTCAGCTCTGGTGTGTTTCTACCCAGGTGGGAATGTGAGCTATTATTTTTTCTTTTTTTATTTTGAGAGATGGTAGATATGTAGCTATAGCACACTACTGCTTAGAGAAGAGTAACAGTAACGGACAGCACAGAGAAAATCATGATGAAATCAAGAAGCACATCTACTCTAAGGAATGCAAAACCACCAAGTCAGTCTACTGCTAAGATCAGCCATCCTCCATTATGGTCACCTGGTCGACCAACTTTCCTGTGAATCACAGGACAGGAGATGAGTGCATTGTGAGCAATGTAAAATGTTTCATATGTTCACTTTGTTACATAGTCAGTCCTTCCTGACATGCAGTTGACATTGTCTCCTTAAGATTTTTCTTGAGAGAACACAATTTTCCTTCTCGCTGATCACAAACTATTGCATTATCAACAACTACAGGAAGGTCATTATTGGAAGCTAACACCACACAACCGCTAGTCAGTGAGTGAATTATACATAGCCATGGTATCAGCATTCAGGAGTTACTGAGGCCTGTCACCACTGCCAGGGTGACTTCTGCAAGGCCACCTCATTATAGAGGAAAATGCCCTCAAAGGGTAAGCCTGTTTTTTGTCCTGGCAGACCTGTCACACTGATGTGAGAGGAAATAGCAGCAAAGAACTGTGGCTGAATGAATTGCAAATTTTGCCTGTGGAGAGTCACGGAGGGGAATTCTTCTGAAAGGGATTATTTGTCAACTGCAGTAAGAATCTTTGTTATTAGAATTTAATTGATATTTGTTATTGAAGAAGAAAGCTGAAAGCAGGATACAGGCAAGCAATTAATCCCTTTTATAAAGTACAGTTAATGAGTTGTCAAATTTGGTAAAGATTATTTCCTCTCATCCTTGTTTTATTACAAATATGTGTAGAGCTGATTACTATCCTGGGGAAATGTTGAACAGTCATAACAAAAAAAAGGTAAATTTTATGCAACAAAAAACAAAATAAAACAAAAATGAGTAGCAAAGGACTTGAGACCCAGTTCATAGATAGTTATGCTACTCTTCTTGGCTTTCATTCACCCACTTATTCATTCATTCATCAAGTGTGGTATGGCTGGGTGATCTCTAACACCACGTAAGTTGTTGTTACACTCATATTCTATAGAGTTATGTGCAGGACACAGAAGAAAAAGGATACAGCTAAAAAGGTTAAATATATCTGAACCGCAGAACGCCAGCATGCCCAGCAATGAGCAGCTCTGTCTGGTTTAAGTTAATCAAGCTCTGTGAATATCTATCTTCTTTTGAAGAAACATAGAGTATATTCATATCCCACAGGACATATTTTCTTAGAATTCAATGAGACAATCATATAAATTACCTGACAAAAGGTCTGGGAGGTGGAAATTAATGGGTAACACTGGATATTTTTTACTAAAGCTCTGTTGTATGGTCTAGTGCTTTAAAGGAGAGTCGCTAGTCCCCAGCAGCAGAGGGCGCTGCTCCGCACTGCAGTCTGGTCCGGACCCTTGGTCTCCATGGCGACCGAAGCCAGCCTCAGCAACTTTGAGCTGTGCATCTTCGGTCTGGCTCCCTCAGCTTCGCCTTGCAGTGCCGAGATATTCTCAGGGGGGCACAAACTCCTAAACATTGTGTAAGAACATAAAAACGGCGGGGGGCGGTGAGCAAAGGTTTCTTGAAGACGTGCCATGTGCCCGGCATTGTTTTGATCATTGTACTAATTTCCATGGTAGAAAAGAGAGCACAGATCCAATACTTCAGCTTTCAGGTGAGAAAACTGAAACTCCTAGGGATGAAGCTCTTTTTCTAAAGTCACACCATCACTGGCAGAAGCGCAACTCACCACTTGACTTCAAAGGCTATTTCGTTGTCTCGCCAAAACCATCCTGCGATTAAACCAAAAGCTATTCATCGTGGGGCAAGACGAAGGCTTCTGCCATCTCCTGTACTGCTTAATATTATGCTGGATAGGTGGTTAATCTACAAAAGACAAGGAGAAGCAGAAGGAAAGGCAGAATAAGTTTTCTCTAGAGATTTTTAAAATAAGGTAAAAGCTACTATAAACAAGTCAGTCTCACAAAGTGGAGGATGTAAATTTAGCATGAGAAATTACTTTAATATACACAAACAAATCTAATGAGAAAATAATGGTCAAACTTAACTTATAACAGCAAAATAAGAGAGAATAAAGTAAAAAAGTGTGAACTTGAACATGTGTGTGAGCATAAAAAGGAAAGAGTAAGAGGCTATATGACTTAAATGCTACAGAAAAACATTACATATTCTTGGTTAGGCTGATGCAATGTAACAAAGGTGTCAATATTTTCTCTGTTAATTGTTCACTGTAATATGATCCTCATGATAATATCTCCCCTAAAGTCCTGTAACAAGCAAATGTATAGTGACCTTTACTTGAAAGAACTAAAGAGTGGGGAAAAAGAAAAATCTGGAAAAGAAGTGAGACTTGCTGTGCAATCTGTAAAAGTGAGAAGCCATGGAAAATGAGTATTGATCTTCATGAATTATTAAAACATATCATAAGGCCTTTTTATTTTTAAAATGATGGGTTTGGGTACGCAAACAGTGAGAGGGAATGGAATGGAAATGCCAAGAAAAACAAAAGTACATGCCAGAATTTGGTACATGATAAAGAGGCTATCTCAAATCAATGGAAAAACAAAACTCTGAATAACCAGGTAGCTAACAAGTTAGCCCTAAAGACAAATACAAAAACTGAGCATAAGTTTAATACTACACAACAGAAACAATTCCAAATTATTTGGTATTTGAATGGAAACTAAAATCATGCAAACAAAGAAAACATGGATGATTTCCAATATAGGATGAAAGATAAAATCATGATCTAATTATGAATAAAATCCAGATATACTAAAGAAAAGTTTGAGAATGTGAGCATGTAAGATATTTTTAAAGTAAATTTATGTAGATGAAAATAACTTTTTAAAGTAAAAAAGCAAACATCACATTGGACACAAATATCTGCAACTTGTATCAAGCACATATTTTATTGATGTATGAAGAGAATAGTTTCTAAGGACAAAGAAGAAAAATTTAACCAGGTAGAAAATGAGCAAAACATACGAATATACATTCCACTGGATAGACCTCAAAAAGTTCACAAACATTTGAAAAATATCAATTCACTCAAAACAAGAGAAGTTCAATGAAAACTGCACTGAGATATAATTTCATCTCATGACACCAGCAAATTATTCAAAAGTTTGAAGATCCAATATTTTTAAGGCAGTAAAATACAGACACATTCATGCATTGCTGATGAGATTGCAAAATGACATAGGCTCAGTGGATATAGAGTTGGTGCAAAAAAATTACACATTCATTTGCAGAATTTTCACCTATTCCAGAGTGCCTTGGCAAGGCTACCACAGGATACATGCCCATGGATAGACATTATAGCACTATTTGTAAAAGAATGAAAATCAACCAACACCCTTCAGCAAGCTGCAGAACTCTGATTGTATGTACTTCTGTCCATACACATCATTATAGCAGGATGTTAAAACATAAAGCTAAATACAGGGGTGAAAATGCTTTTTCACAAGAATAGACCACTAAGAGAAAAATAGACAAAAAAGCATAAAGAAGTCTATATATTAGTTCTTATGTAAAGGAGATAGCTATAAATATTTATTCATACATATAAATATATGTGTTTGTTTTCAATTACAAAAAGATATAATGTAAGAATAACCCAAAACTTAATGTTAAAAAGTTAATAGAGAAAGAAGAGATGGAAAGAAAATGGTGAAGAGCCAGGGAGGAAAGACAGACCTTTCTCCTTTTTTTGTCATTTTTTTTCTATTTTCTTTTTTGGTACCAGCAATTGAACTCAGGGTCTTGCATTTGCCAGGCAGGTTGTGCACTGCTGAGCTACATTCCCAGCCCTCAGACCTTTCTGAATTAATCTTGTATAGTATGACTGTTAATTCATGGAAATATTTTGATATTTAAGTAAATAAAATTTATGCAAAAAAGAAAAGCAGGTATCTTTAATAGCTGAAAGAAGCTGGCTGTGGTGGCTCACACCTTAATCCCAGTACTTGGGAGGCTGAGGTAGGAGGATTGCTGTGAGTTGCTGTTAGCCAGTTTAGGCTACATGGTGAGTTCAAGGCCAGCCTGAACTACATAGTAAGACCTTGTCTCAAAAAAAAAAAAAAAAAAAAAAAAAAAAAAAAA
>NW_004955540.1:779940-817503 GCF_000276665.1 Chinchilla lanigera | reverse complement strand
ACCTTAATCCCAGTACTTGGGAGGCTGAGGTAGGAGGATTGCTGTGAGTTGCTGTTAGCCAGTTTAGGCTACATGGTGAGTTCAAGGCCAGCCTGCGCAAGGTCGTGAGTTCGGTTCTCAAAAAAAAAAAAAAAAAAAAAAAAAAAAAAAAAAAAATCTAAAGGAAAAAGCCTACTTACTCTGTGCCTGGCTGTTCATACAACCAAATATACATGAATCATACTGATACAAAAAGATGTTTTGACTGTACATCTCTGACTTAGTAGATCTAGAGGACAAAACTATACTAAAGGAGTCATGGACGATGCTCGTTGTTACTAAGTGGTAATGTTATTTTGAAACACACATGAGCATATATATAGCAAGTAAGTTAATAAACTAAGACTCATTGAGAAATAGATTTTCAGAGAAAGAAAAATGGATAATGTAAAAGTAGAACTTTTTAAAATATACATTGTTTTGGATATGTCTCAGCAAAAATAGAAAACTGCGATTTTTAAGTGGCACAAAGCGTCTAGAAGCAATAGTAACATTTGAGAAATGCTGAAACAGATGTCCAAATGTGTTGGACATTACTGTGCTAATAGCGGTATAATATAAGTGCAGATAATGAAAATGTGTTTACACCCAGTGGGGCACTGCCCTGCCATAGAGAAAGATAAACTGGGGTCATTTGTAGGAAAATGGATGTACCTTGAAATCCTAATGTTCAATGAACAAATCGAACGCACAAGCTTAAATATCACATGGTTTCTCATATATGAGAAACCTGAAATATAAGTATAGAGCAAAATAAAGGATAGATAACAAGAAGTAGGGAGGTAGGTCCTTCTCAAATGGGGAGGAGGGTCAAGCGAAGGATGGAGGGGAGCGAGGAGAGGGGATGAAAAAGGAATAACGGTGGCACGGACATGCGCCAGCACCACAAGGGAGCGTGACCAGCATGTACTGCAAACATCGATTTAAAACATTTTAAAAAGGAGTAGCTGCACCGACGCATAAAATGCTGCCTCAGGAACGAGCTGACCAAGGAGGAGCCCACGTCCAGACACGTGACCTGACGTGCCAGGTCAGCCAACAGAGCCCTGCAGATCAGCGGCGCTAGGGACTTGCTGTGAATCACTGCTCTGGCGCACTTGCCGATCAGCCGATTCTCTCTCCAGGGCTGACGAGGAAGAGTTTTGGAGTGGAAGTATCACATACTTGGATGTTTATAAATTTGATATTGCTGGATGCCAGTCAGTCATCTCATATTTCTATTTCTTATCATTGTAGTGTTAGGAAGTGTAGAACTGGGAAAGACTGGGCCGGGCATGGTGGCGCATGCCTGTCATCCCAGCACCTGGGAGGCTGAGGCAGGAGAATCGCTGTGAATTCGAGGCCGGCCTAGGCTACAGAGTGAGTTCAAGTTCAGCCTGAACTGCATAATGAAACCCTGTCTCAAAAAGGAAAAAAAAAAAAAAGAGGAAGAACTGGGGAAGACATACAAAAGATATATGACATGAAATATTTTCAAGGGATTCATAGTTTAACAGCATCAAGCCATAATTATAATTGTGGTCCAATGCAATGGGTACTCATGTTATTGTTAGAAGCATGACTTTTCGATTAAGATGTTAAATAACCTTGAACAAGCCCCCTGGATAAATCTGGTCTACATATCCACTTATGCTGGGCACTATTCGAAGTGAGGGAGATGAACTGGAGAACATAAGGTCTCTGTCTTTATGGACCTTATAGTCAAGTGTTGAGAAACAGAAAATATCCATGCCCTATACAAATTGATAGTTTTGATAAATTCTCTGAAAAAAACTGATAAAAGAAGATGACTTACGTTGGAAGGAGGGTTTTAATTAGATTGATCAGGAGTGACCTCACTGAAGAGATAGTAAGGGCACATCTGGGAATGAAAATAATTTCAGGAAACAACCTTGTCTAAGTGCAGCCTGATGGTTTTTGTATCAAAGAACAAAAAAGACAGTGCGGTTGAAGCATCGTGAGCGAGTGTGACTGTGAAGGGAGGGAGGCGGGAAGGAAGGTGGGACACATACTCCCACAGTTTGGGGTTTGGGCTTCAAGGGAAGGACTTGGGCAGGTGGTAGACATGAAGTCTACATCCTGGGATTAGCATTTGAAGAGATCACTAGAAGAGTACTGCTGAATGCATGTAGAAAGATATGAGTAGCTCCTGCACTGGATGAGCTGAGAGTTAACAGTTTGTCCTAGAGCAGCGATGGAGAGCAGTGCATAGGATGAAGCATCTGGGAAGAGCCAGGAGTGTTGGCAAAGGAAGGAGTCAAACGTGAATCCTAGACCGTTGCCATGAGCAACAGTGTGGATGGCACAGATCAAACGCTGGCTTTCTTCTGTACATGCCTCGTCCTTTCTTGCTTGAGCAGGTCAGGTCATCTTACAACACTAAAATGCATAACTCCAGATCTACAGTTCTGGATTAGTACAAAATGGGGCCAGCTTCAATTTCAGCAGGAGGTGTTGGTCAATGAAAGGTAACTATAACACCTTTGCTTAAAGTTGTAGAATTATTATTCATATTTAAGCTCTGTAGGATTTTTAGAGCATTTGGATATCAGAAATAAAAACCACAACAACAAACAGAACAAAACTTTTGTGAGCTTGTTTTTGTGAAGGCCAACTGCTTTCAAGCCTGTTAAAACTTTTACTATCTTAAGATTTTGTTCTTTTTGTTTCTTCCCTTGGACACCATACTGAGCTTTTTGCATGACTGGCTGTGAAAGAAAGAGAGAGAGAGGGAGAGAGAAAGAGAGAGACAGAATAAGGGAGGGAAGAAGGGAGGAGGAAGGAAGGAAGGAAGGGAGGAAGGAAGGAAGGAAGGAAGGAAGGAAGGAAGGAAGGAAGGAAGGAAAAGAATTTGAATATTTAGTTTATGATAATAAGTAAAATTAGTGCATTGATATGAGATATATGGTGGTTTAAATTTTTCCATTTGTCTTCTTTTAAATTATAATTATTTTCAGTTTTTGAGTGTAGACTCAAATGCAGAGCATTCATTAAAATGTGAGCAATTTGAGTAAAATTTGCTCAGAAAAGAGGAAGAATGATTTTGACTGGCTACTTCCAAAGACTTGAGTTGCTTCTGGATGTTTTGTGTCTGAGGAGCAGCAGCTGTCAGACTTGGAGGAAAAGGCTGTCTGCAGTGCTCAGTCAGACCCTCTTGAGGAAATCCTCATCACATCAAAGATGCTACAAAAGACAACTGGCACTCCCTATTCCCTTGGATATTATTCGGATATCTGAGGGACTCTGAATCTTAGTAAATGAGCTTTCTTGTTTTCCAAAATTTGGATACGTTTTGGTTGTTATTTCTTAGAAGTTTACACTCTTTTTAAATTTCTTGGAGATGTGGTGGGTGTACTTTCTTCATTCCCATGTTCTGCTCTGGGATGAGCTCAAGATTTCAGTGCCAAAAATTCATGAGGTAGCACAGGTGGCTTTGTCACCAAGCTTCAAGAATTTCATTTTTATTTTAAAGGGAAAAAAATAATAACAAAGAATATTTTTAATGGGGAAAAGAGTTATCTGTGCCAGCAGTGCCCAACATTTTTGGCACCAGGGACCAGGGACCAGTTTTGTGGAAGACAGTTTTTCCTCAGGGGTGGGTTGGGGTGGGGTTGTGTTTGGGATGACTCAGAGGAGACAGCAGCCAAGATCCCTCTTGTGTTCTTCCTGGTAGGGCTGGCACACCTATTAGAAGCTACTGTTGAACTGATCGAGCAGGAGCTTGGATGGCAGTACCAGTGATGAACAGCAGCCATGAAGACACAGGAAGCTTTGCTTACTCACTTTAGCTCACTTCCTGCTGTGCAGCCCATCTCCAAGAGAGCCTTGGAAGATACCTGTCCATGGCCAGGGCTAGGGATCCCTGCTCTATGTGAAACCTTGAAAAGGTATCAAGGTGGATAACAAACCCTTGCAGACAGAATGTCTAGAACATGTGAGGGTTATTAAGAGAAAACTTTGCTCTACCGGCTTATTCCATGTGCTCATGCTGCAGCTGCTTGCAAAGTAGTGCGATCCTGTTGAACTAACCCTGCTCCACACAGATAATGAAGACATTTTCCACTTAGTAAGAATATGTAATTTGTCATGAGAAGCCTCTTTTTAGGAGCCAAAACAACTAAGAAGATATTTTAAAGTCTGTCAGTGATTTTATTGCCCTATATGACCATCCGGATATTTAATCTTTCTTCTGATAGGTCTGATGCAGTTTAACATTAAAAAGAGAGGCTTCAAAAAACAAACTTGTTTTCAAGTTCCAAAACTCTATTTCTGACTTTAGGACTGTGCATACAGTAGCAGGATTGATGATTACTCATCTGTCTAGTTTCATATCTTTTATTTCTTATTTCTGTTCACTACCTCTTTATGTGATCATTGACTGTCTACGGTTTGAATACTAACTTGAATCCTACAAGAAAGACTACTTAGATTAATGGGTAACCAATTATTTCTTTAACAAAAGAGGACAAACATCTGAGCCACATAGAACATCACACCACATCACCACAAAATTCTTCTATTTGAAGTACATTTACTCTTTGAACTGCCAAGATTTCCTTTCCTTCTAATTTAAGGTTTTTTTGTTTTTGCCCAGAAGCATGTTTTATTAGTTTCCAATTGTTTCTCTTAAAACCTTCCTAAGCACTAATTTAATGCTTAAAACAACATGAGTTTTTGAATCTGACAGTGCTGTGGGTCAGAAGTCAAGTTCTGCTCCACTAGCACTCCAGTCTGAGTTTCACCAGGTGAGAATTAAGTTGTCAGTTGGCCAGGCTCCCATTAGAAGCTTGTTATGGTTTAGACGAGTGTCCCTCAAATGTCCACGTGTTAGAGTTGCTCACCAGCTTGGGGTGCTCTCAGGAACTGGTGGAGTCTTTAGGAGGTCACTGAGGGTTTGCCCTTCTTTGAAGATGGTGCAGAAGCCCTGGATCCTCCCTCCCCCACTTTGCTTCTGGGCCACAGTGAGGCGAGCAGCCTCTTTTCCATTAATTCCCTCAGTGCAGGCGTAAAGTCAGTGGTGCAAAATGACCATGGACTGGGACCTCCAAAACTGTTAGCCATGATAAACCTTTCCTCCTTTTAAATGGACTCACCACAGGTATTAGTTGTAGCAACATGAAGCTCACTAAGAAGAGGGCTCTAGAAAGGAGGTGCTTTGAAGCTTGTTCAGGTTGCCAGTAGCATGTAGTGTTTGCTGTGAGAAAACTCCAGAAGCCACTTTTTTGTTGGCTGTTAGCTAAGGAGATCCTAGCTGCTGGCTGCTCATGTTGTCCTGCCTTTTGTTCTATATGTGCATCTTCTCACAGCAGTGTGTCAAATCTTTGGAATCATTCTGATTTCCCTTCCTCTTCTGCTACATTTTTCTGACTCATACTAGGGAAGTGTCTTTAAATACTTTAAAAGAAATGTGATTACATTGTGTCAACCCAGATAATCCAGGAAAATCTCTCTGTTTTAAATTGCATAATCTTAGTTACATCTTCAAAGTCTTTGCTATGTAATGCAAGATATTCATAGTTTCTAGAGATTGAGACCTAAACATTTTTTGTGAGGGAGGGAGGTATTACTCTACCACATATATCAAATCCATTCCCACACACCTAACCCCTTTATTCCATCATAGATTAAAGAGTTAGGCTTCAAATCTAAGTAAGAAAACATACAGCAGCTAGACTTTAGGACATGATTTAGTTTTAAGAAGAGCTGAAGGCAAGCAGAAATTACGAAAGGGAAGATTAGAGAGGTGCTCATAATGACGGATTTGGCCAGTATGGTACTAAAATTAAGCTGGTATACTAGCTCAACCTCATTGTTACTTTTAGTTTGAGTCTGAATAGAACAGAAAAAGATACTAATTGCAAGATAACAAGAGTACATCAGATCTTTTCTCTAGAGCTCATAACTTCTAAACAGTGGGATCAGTATAGATGATATATTTGTTGTAGTCATAAATGATACCTAAAATGAAGGGCAGCTGAATTAAAGATAGGCGGTGAACAGGAGAGAATCTAGCTCTGACTCTCATGTAACCACCTGGACAAGTTAGGGACAAATATTTTCCATCTTTTCCAGTCTCCTAAAATTACCTCTGGCCTCATCATATGTTTCCTAATGAAGCCACATTAATTTTATTTTAAATATGCTATTTAATCAATACTAAACTCTTTCGTACTGGATAGTATGAAGCATACTTTATATCCTACTCCTACTCCTCTGGAGACATATTTTTCCTAGAGTCAGTGTCTTCCTTCTAAAATTTTATCTTAAATTTTAATCAAAGGTATTTCTGAATCTATCCTTAATTTCATCTGAGGGTAGGAGCCTTGGGCAGTGCCTGACACTGTGGGTCTAGATGTGAGAGTTTTCCAAAGGGAAAGGCTCATAATTCTTTTAGCACAAGATCTTCCTCAGGGACTGAAGTTCAAACCCACAGTAGCAGCCCTCTTCTTCCATACACCTTCTTAGTGGTGTGGTCAGTGAAGGTTTCATAGATAGTTTTATTAGCAGACTGAACATTTTAACAGATATATTCATCGTGTGCTCTGTGTGGTGATGGCTATTATACCTTCCTGTGTATTAACCATTTTTTAAAAATTTCTGATAATAGCTTTTCCTTTTTCTTGGAGAAGAATGCAGTCCCTATATTTAGCCTATATGTCCAGAGTAAGTCTGAGCTTTCTTTGAACTCAAAGTGCATTAGATTTAGACTTAGACTTGGTAAATGATAGCAAAATAATTCTTGATTCTCCATCTGGTGAAGTATGAGGAAAAAGGAAGTCTTCCCACTGTGAAAATATGAGCGGAGGCATTAGGTCTGCAGAAGGAGAGCTTAACATCCTTTCCATGAAGTAATCATAGCAGAAGTTAGGCAGAATTTGAGTTCCAGTCATGAAACTTAAGCTCCTGGATCCAGTTAGTATACCTTCAGAATTTTATGTTTGTCCGCTGAAGAATCTGGTTCAGGCTTTAAATCATTTGAATTGGGTTTCTGTTTCTTTCAAATAAAAGAAGCCTAATGGGTGAGGAAATATACATCTCATAATCTCATGTATGAACTGCAGATAGATTGTTATACTTATATCTAAATGCTCAGCTCTGCTGCCTGACATGAAGCAATCTCGGGTCAGTGATTAGCTCAGTATAATGCACTGCCCTTATCTCCACACTCAGGTCTATAGACCAGTGATTGACCTGGTCTATAGAGACACAGAGACTGGTTAATATTTTCTTCATTTTTAAATCTTCAGTGGTGGTATTTTTATTCAGGTTGTTTTTCTCAGTTTTTAAATCATCTCTATTGGTACCTCTTACCACAAAAAGATAGAAATGGGATTGCCAAATTTACTAAACCCAACGAATAAATCAGGTAACTGTTCATACTATTTAAATTCACCTGTTTATCTGGCAGCCATACCATCATTTTCAATTAGGCAAGACAACAAAATCAACTATGAAGATAAGAAAACAAGACAAAGTGAATCTTAATATACGGTATCAGCATAGTCTCAAAAAATTACACTCCAAATCTGTTCAGCTACTGCATAAAAACAGATGTTAGAAAACATGTGAGCAGCTTAGTCCAACTGTCCTGATTATGAGAGAAGAATTTATCAAATAGGTGCCACTTGAGAACATTCCTACTTTGGCTGATATACTGAATGCATTGCCTAATAAGTGTTCAAACCTCTTTTTCACTTTGATAATGACACATTATTAAATGAAAATTTGGAAAATTTCCTTTGGTGTTGGTCATGGAGGACAACATCTCCACCTTACCTGTCTCCTGAAAGTGTTAATGAGATCCCAGAATCCTGTTCCCTCTTTGGTCAGTCTACATAACCCAGATATTCTTGTAAATCGGCCATTAAGTAATACTCCTTCCCCACCCACAAGTCTTTGTAGATGAACTTTCAGTAACACAAGTACTCATAATTGGAATTTTAAATTCTAAAGAAAAGGAGCTCTCTTCCCATCATGAACTCATTAATTAAGATCCAAAGATCTAGAGTCAGCATGTTTTCAATCACTACACTGTAAGCCTTTAATCCTGGGGAAAAAAACAGTGCCCAGCATTCACATTTTTGCCAAGAGTCTTTCCTGTAATAGTAGTTTTAGTTTTAAATAAAAAAAGATGTGTTTGGAGGTGTTGACTTTAAGGATTTAAAAAGTAAATTGGTGATTTTCTCATCAAGTTGATCGATTTTTACTATGATTTATTTCTCTAGTAGTCTATATATTTTGACTCCTTAATTCCAAAGGCAAGTGCAGTTAGATTCAGAGTTTTGCTTATCTGACCAAAGGAGGAAGGCGACCCACACTCAGGATGCACTGTACCAGCTCAGACCACCTCACAGCTCCTACAAAATCTGCAGAAGTCTAGCCAATCAGAGCCCTGCAACATCGTTTCAGGGTAAGGAGTGGATGGTTAGAATCACCCCAGGCTTCTGCATTACATACAGAGTTCTCTTGTCTGCCAACATGAATGGTTGCTATCATTACATCAGCCTCCAGTGACTTCGATTCGTGAATGCCTGCTGACAGTTCAAGAGTGGATGGGCTTTTCTGTCTTTTCAGAGACATCTGCCAACCAACAAGAACAGGAAGACAAAGCTATCTTTAAGTATTCTGCCCTGTGTGATGAATAAGAAATGTCTCAAAAGCAGCTCAAGATGAGACTGTGAGAATGTGGACACCCATGGGCTTCCCTGTCTAGGGAGAGAGCTTTTCTCGCATATAGGAATGAGAGTGAATTGAGCTGAAAGCAGAGTTACTTACATGCACTTGATTTTAAAGGGGAGGTTTAAAAGAAGAGAATAGTGAAAAAATTCAGGCAGTGACACGGACATAGGCTGCCCAGTATGTGTGAAGAGCCCTGTTTACCACTGTGAGGAGAGAATTCCTCTGTATTTATGAGAGAATTAACTTGGGAGGCAACATGCATGTATAGCTCTCCTTCTAACTTGAACATCATCTAATATATTTTGTTATTACACTAGCAGAATTATATCTGGTCACTGTGGATAACTAGATGAGAAAAAAGCAAAAAGAAAAAAAGCAGAAATCTGTCTATAATTCTATCCAGACAGCATCAGGCTAGAAATATGAAAATATTCTTATTTGATAACTATTTTATATCCTGATTTTTAAATGCTGTGTTATTAATTTCTTTCCATACCATTAAAAGTTCTTTATAAGCATCACTCCAATAGTAAAGGACTTGTACAACTAACTTGTAGAATTATACAGATGTTTTTAGTTTATTTAGTCATATCTTCAATTATAGTTTATCTCCAAACATTTGAAGTCCTGCCAAACGTAGCCATAGACTCCCTTCCATAACTGTAGAATAGAAGTTTTGCTGTCCTTCTGTGTAATTTTAATACACCTTTGATAGACCTTCCAAGAAGGGTCTGGGTGGTTCTCTCCTTCCCATGAAGGTTAATTGACATAATAAGCTAGCATCGTTGTTGGGTTCAGTCCATTACATACACCAAGCATGTTTGATTAAGAGAAAAGATGAAATCAACTTAACTATACAGAAAGAGGATCCTTAACTTTCTTGTGCAATCAAAGCACAGTAAAAATAAACATATTTACATCAAAAAGTTAATGTTTTGAGATTTATATTACATTTTTACACATAAAAACCAGATGTTCCTCTGAGTTCAAAGACTGAATACATTAGAATACCCTCTTAAATATTTAAACCATTTCACACTCAATAAGTGAAGACATCAACATCTACTGCTTTCTCCAATTGATATTACACATTTTAGAGTTTTTCCACATCACATTTCACAGGAAGTATAGATACTTAAAGGTAAATAAAGGACTAGGATGAATGCTACCAATTCCCCATTCTGCCAGGTCTTTTGGTGCATTCAATACAATGGCCATCAGCAAGAAGCCAAAGATTTAGTAATATTTTATCTCTTTTCTCATTCTTTATGCTTTGTTTGTTCCTCCATTTGGGTAAGAAATGCACCTTGAAATAAGTACACTTAAATAACACAGAAAGAGAAGCAAATTGCCTGACAGTGAGTAAACCATTCCTTAAAATGGGGTAAATGACCACAGGAATTTAACTCAAAATGCATCCTACCACCACTAAGCCCTGAGCATGTCAGAGTCGGGGGGACGCCAACAGAAAGAGGAAGCTCTGGCCAGACAACACTGACTCATCTGATAAGTTATTTCCTCCTACAATACTCCTGTCCAGTCAAAGCTGCATTGGTTCTCACTGAGAAATGTGTAGAAGGTAGAACTAAAGAGTTTGACTTAGCAAAGTAGAGCCCTTTGACTCTTAAATTGGCCAGAAAGAAAAGAAGGCGAAGTGTCTCATCCCTGTCAGCCACAGGGCAGGGTAAAGGAAAGCTCCTTGTAAATATCCCTGTGAAAATGATCACATTTTTCTGATTATGAGATGAAGCACTCATGATCTCCAAGGAGGGTAGGTCCCTGAATTCACACTGAAAATATGAAAGCAGCCACATCTGGAGCAGCTGGGCCCCACCCAGGCTCATATTTACAACCCTTTGGCACTGCCGCCTTCTCCAGCACCCACGTGGAAGCCATCAGAGTGAACCCACAGAGGATGGGGGACAACAGGCCGGGCACGCCCAGGGCTCTCCCAGAGATGTCCCATGGGTGAATACGAAGCAACCAGGCCTCTGATGTCAAGTAATCTGGAAATGAAATTACAAATTGTTGTCAGTGCACAATATACCAGAAAAGGGTTGACCTCCAAACAAGCTCAGTAGTTGGTCTCTTGTTCAAAGAAAAAGCAGTGATGAAAATCGTGAAGCCCATCCTTCTCTGATGTCTGGGACTTCTGAGCATTTGAACCATCTGCTCACCCTACATCTATATCACTTAGAGCTTGCTGGTACTTTAAAGTAGCCAACATATCTGGATCGCAAACTGAGGAGGAAGTGATCTTGTAGTGTTTTTCTCCTGCTCCATGTCCTTGTCCTTCTCCTCTTTTATTGTACTTTAGGGAAGAAAAAGAAACCTGACATGGCAGCTTGCCTAATTATATAAAACTATAATTAAACAATCATAAGTTATAGGCAGGCAAAGTATGAAGATTATAGTCAGAAACAACATAAACAACCACCACCCGGAGAAAATGCCCTGTGATGCCCACACACCAGTTACAGTGCTGCGACAGGGATGGCCAACTCAAAGCCTGCACTGAACAGAATGCCAAAGTTAGCATTTTTATTTTTAATGGATATTTCTTCAAGATCTAAAATGACTGCCCACCTTTCTTACTGTGTCATTTAGTTACAGGGTAAATGATGTGAAATACAAGAATCAAAGCTACAGGAACTGTGATTTTTTTGCTTTTTAAAAACTTTTATTAGTATATAATGATGACATTCACTGTGGGAATTGGCACATGTCCTCAGCACCTCTTCACCCTTCTCACTCCTCCATCCCTACCTCTCATCTCCTTCCTTCTCTTGGAAATGGGAGTTTTGAATCTCTAGTACATACAAACTGGAATGCCAGCACTGTCCTGGAGACTCTCTGACTGGTCATCCTTAGTACAGCATAAGGACTATCTTTTCCATGGCACAGCTTGAGATGGGAGTGTTGTCCAGGTAGTTGTCTGTCCTAAGAGACCCCTAGGCCAAGAGGAAGTGCAGGGGTCAGAGCTCTTTCTGGGTGGTGGCTCCTACAATATCGGAGACAGCTCTAAATGCATGCTGAGATCACTGCCAATAAAAAATGCTACCTCTTACACACCCTGGCACAAACGTGTGCACTCACACAGATAATACTTCAACGTGAACATTTGAAGACTAACCCCTAAATGGTCCATGAAGAGCAAAGCCCTCCTTGAGTGTGTTAACCCTTTCCCCCAGGGTCCGCACGGCAGCCAGCTCACCCCTGTGTCTAAAGTTTCGATTTGTGTACTCTTTCCCCTCTGCAACTTATTCATTTCATAGATAGGTAGATAGATAGATGATAGAGTTATATAGAGAGATTTTATACAGATATGTTATATTTATATATCACAGATAGTTATTTTTATTGGGTTTATTCCCTTGCGTGGGGCAGACAGCACCCCTGCCTCATATGCTCACCATTTTCTAACATAGTTCTTGTGCTTTTTCATCCCAGCTTTGAAAGACTGTTCAGTTAGAAAGTATGACTGGCCTGTCCCTCAGGTAAACCATGGTTTTCAGAGAAAACAGGACAGAGTGGGCAGCATGAGGGCCATGCAGTGCAGAGGGAAAGAAGGGCCCTAAGAGGACCAGCATGTTAACGCCTCACTCCCAACTCAGGAGCAACCAGGAGTTAGAGCCCTGGGGAGGAGGTCGCGTGCGATTCCCGGTCCAGGCTCACAAAATGACCATCAGACAGCTCTACCTTCCTTATTTCACATCTTGAAGAATCAACACATGAATTCCTCTACCCTCCTTCCATCTCCTGGGAACTTCTTCAAACCATAAAACTGTAAGCCCAACTTTATGTTCAAACCTAACAGTAGATTCGTTTCTGTCATAGGAATTAAAACAAATTAACTTCTCCATCTCCTTGAAAATGCTACCAGGTCTTTAGCCAAAGACAAGTGAGGATAAAAGACAAGATTACAAGACCCTCAAGACAAGGCAGTCCAATACCGAGTGCTGCCCTTGCTGTCAGTAAACCCCAGGCTGCTGCAATGCAGATTGCAGAAGGCAGGAAGAAGTGAGGGTTTTCCTCCGGGATGGTTCTTCTGCGTGTGGAGTCCAGGGCTTGCTGAGACTGTGAACAAGGAAAGAAGAGGGCTAAAGAGGCAGGATATACACAGAAAGATTGTTTCCTAGAGAGTAATTGTTTCCTGTTACTTTAGCTCAGACACCAGGAAGTGCTCCGTGAAGGCTCTTAGAGCATCAGCGCTTTCTATCTGCACCATCTCAGTGGAGACGTTGGGATCATGAGGTAATAGCAATAGTTTGCATGAGAAGTTAATGAACAGGTGAGCAAGTGAGTTCCCATAATCAAGTCTCTTTGTGTGTGTATGTGTGTGCACGTCTTGTATGTGAAAACCTTGCTTAGAAGTTCTTCAGACAAAGTGCCAGTGCTGTTAACAACATTTAGGAGGTCTATATGGTGTGTGGCCTTGGTTATCTGCAGAATGAACACTGAAGATTACAGTCACTCCCAGTAATTCATGCAATGAAGCAGTGAGGGCTTTATTAGGTGCAGACTTGAACAGTCTGTCCTGTGAGGTAGACGTGAGTCAGGAGAAAGGCAGTGTGAGCAATGCAGCCCCTTGGCTAAAAACCAGGCCCCTGAGCCGGAGGCCTTCACTTCTGTGTGCTGCACTCTCTGCCTCCATTTCTAATGCCACAAGGCAGCCACAACTCAGAAAAAAGTATTTTCTGATAATTTGTTTATTGGTAATAAAAAGACCCAGTGTTACAAAGCCACCTACTACATAGAATTCCTTCTTTTAGAATATGTGTTTGCAATACAGAAACTTCAGTCTCCTTGTGTGGAGTTGGTTCAGGTACACAATACTTCTTAATTCCTTTTTTTTTTTCCAT
The DNA here is from genome assembly GCF_000276665.1 of Chinchilla lanigera. Taxonomy (NCBI): domain Eukaryota; kingdom Metazoa; phylum Chordata; class Mammalia; order Rodentia; family Chinchillidae; genus Chinchilla; species Chinchilla lanigera. Next base: position 803,923 of record NW_004955540.1, on the reverse strand, counting down.
TTCTTTTCTTTCCCCACCCACTTTCCTCCCTCCATCTCTTGATCCCCCTTCCCATTTGAGAATGATCTATCTCCCTATTTCCTAATGTAATTTCTTTGGACTCAAAGAGTAAGTAAACTAGGTTTAGATAATAAGATTTGCTAGTAAGAATAGAGACATTATATAAATTAAAGAGGGATGTCAAAGGCAGTGGTAACTGGGACCTCTAACGAGCAAGACTGTTATATGCTTTTTCCAAAAACAAGAAATGTATTTGTGCAATTGTTCTAGCTATTGCTCCAGCCAATGCAAACTTTTGGTAAAAATATTATTATTGTAATTTGGATTAAAATACTTCTGAAATAAAATATGATTGAATATACATTGATTTTAAATTTACTCTAAATGGTTATATATAATTATAAAACCAAATATGTAATGTAATAACACATGTATGCAATATAGGATCATTATGAGTATGCAGGACAATTTTCACTCTCTGCTGATTTGAGTATTCAGAAAAAATTCAACACCATAACAGCCCCTCTCATGGCTGTTACAGTTTTGCCTCATGCTCTGCTCTCTGAATTTTTTCAAGTGTAAGGAAAATATCTACCAGTATGATAAGGACACATTTTGGTTAGTTAGTGAAGGATATTTAATCTCCATTTAGTGAATTCACTTATTCACCAAACACAAAACATGCACTGATGTCAGTTACTGAATTTTTATAGTCTTTTATTATTTCAAAATCAGATTTATGGACAATTCAATTCATTTTGACAAAGATTTGTTTGCCACACACAATCTACCAAGTACGCTGCTAGGTGTCCAGGATATAATGGTGCATTTTTTTCTATGTGTCTTTATGGGTAGGTAATATGCTAAATCGCCATATGGTTGGAATGATTCATATTGATTCACCAAGAGAACACAAGCCAGAAGAATACCATTATGAATCATTCTGATTCATCTGCCATGGGGACGCCTCACTCCCAGGAGCCTTGTCTGTCTTCACAGGCAGGCACGCAGACGGGCACCTCTTACCACGGACGGTGGCAGCCTGAGAGGGGACTGGAAGGCCAAGGGGCAGATGGCACAGATGGCACCATTCATACACAGAGTTTCTGAAGTCACTCTGCTATCCTGGGAAGTTAAGGACATGTTTGTACATTTTTCCTTAAACACATTCTACAATTTTTATTGAAAATCTTGCTTCTATTTGCTATGCCCCAGGAGGACACAAGGCAGCAAAAAAGAAACAAAACTTGATTATTTGAATTGTTTAGGCTTTGCATGCCACATATAGTACATTATATTTATTTCCTCTCTTTGAGAAGCTTATGCACCATCTTTTCCTACAAGACTTACAACCTGTGGAAAGAACATGAACAAACCAGCGAATGAATTGTGTGAAAACGGAACTTGTACCCTCGTGCAAGTGGAGCCCTTAAAGCTGTCACGTGGTCGCCACACCGCAGACAAGAGGGTCCCTTAGCTTGGGTGTCGAGATGTGTAAGGTGGGGCAGCCACAGCCTGATGCAGAGGCACCAACACATACGGTGGCGGGGAGCTAAGACAGAATGGTTGCGACTCGCTCAGATTTGGGGACTATTCATTCTCTGACTGTTACAGAATGGTAGCCTGAAGTTCACATGTTAGTAATGGAACCTAATGCTGTTTACAGTCATCATTATTCCTAATTTGTTTAATTTAATATTTTATTTATTTTTCAATTTTAAAAATTTTGCTTGGTAATCACTTTGGCATTAATAACAGGACAGAAGGTCTGGGGATGTGGCTCAGAGGAATGAGGGCTTGCCTGGCAAGCCTGAGTTTGTGAGTTTGATTCCTGGTACCCGCCCCCAAAATAGGAAAGAAAACCCTCATCCTTCAAATTATTAAAAAATCCTGGATACAGTTTGCACTGAACAGAGTCCAAGGGTAGGGAAAAAACTCTAAAAACTCTAACAAGGTCACTGACTTCCAAGCTTCCTGCACTGCCACATGGTGCCCCTGTCATGGGTCAGGTTTGCCCGACCTGGTGGGTGTTGTTTATTGGTGACAGATACAAGTTACTGCTCCACATCTCTGCCATGGGCACATCACTCTCTCTTCTCTTCTGTGTGTTTGTGTGCATGTTGTGTGTGTGTGTAAGCATGTGTATGTGAGCATGTGTGTATGTGTGCATGTGTGTGCATATGTGTATGTGTGTGCATGTGTGAGCGAGCATGTGTGTGTGCATGAGCAGTACTGGGGATTGAACCCTTTTCAATGAGCTCCATCCCCGGTCCTTTTTTTATTTTTTATTTTTAGACAATGTCTCACTGACTTGCTGCTAAGTGACACAGGTTGAGCTGGGTTTAAACCTGAGATCCTCCTGTGTCAGCCTCCCAGACTACTGAGATGACAGGCTGTGCCACCACATCCTGCTCTGTCTTGTTAGGCAAGCACTTGCTTGGTCTCTCCCTCAGTTCAGTCACGTGCTGAGCTGAAGGTAATCATTCTGCTCTAGACCTTGGTCTCTTGTTGAGTTCAGGCTACCAGGCCCTACTCCCCCTGCTTTTGAGGAGTTCCCTCTGTTGTCATGGTGACCTTTCCAGCCAGGGCACCGACATCTACTGAGGGAAGTTTTTTTAACACTGAATCATGGACTGTGACCCCCAGAGAGCTGTTCCTTCTTACGTCCTGTCATCTATTCACATAAAGGGCAACTATAGGGACAGTCTGAAGGACGGACAGTGGCACTGCCAGTAAACGACTGTCTCTGCATGCGTGCATGGAGGATCCCCTTGACATAGAAGCATTACTGCATTATGGCACCTCCTCACATCTACACTGCGGGTGACCACTAGTGGTTAGCAGTGTTCGGCACATACAGTGTGCTCAGTAAGTAACAGTAGAATAAGTGGAGGCATATTAGTTACAAAATAATTGAGGAGACTATAAACTGACCATAACTGAGGCCTGTACAGTCCCTCCTATGTTCCTGGATTTCTGAGTATTCAAGCTTTTGATGTTCAAGGTCTCAGAGAGACTGCAGCTTCAGATAGAGAGAAATGTAAATATGCGTGAACAGGCTCCGGTCATTACCAGTTCATAGGAATGAGGAGTAGAAAAGAGTAGAGCTTGGGCAAGTGTTGGCTTTTGGTCATCATGACGTGGAGAAGCCTCAAGAGATAGCTTAAATCAGAGGGCAGGATCCAGAAACAGGGTTCCTCCCTTCGCCTCACCAGCTGGGAGAGGTCATGAGGAGGAGACTAAATCTACATGGTGAATGGGTCAGGAAATAGGATCTGCAGGACAAAATAAGGCCAGAGAATCAGATGAGAGACCAGGCAAGGCAGGCATAAAGCCAGGACCTTACACAGAGGAAAAACAAAATTTCAAGAAGGGCACGCCTTGCTGTAGAGAACTGCCCACCCCAGGGTTCTGGCTCATGGAAGCACCAGACAAGGCAAAGTGTTCACTCTCCAGGGACACGTGGGCCATGCCTTCAGCTAGCACGGTTTCGTGGTAGAAGGCTAAGTGTCTCTCATTCCTAATACTTTTCTTCTTCTCCTCTTATGTCTTATCTTTGCCTGGCTTGTCTTAGCGGATAATCTGAGCCAGGATCTTTATGGCAGGAAATCTAACATGTGCAAATACACACACACACACACACACAACTGGAAAGCTGAGATACACAATTGCTGATATAACTCAAGCTACTAACCACACTGCCAGAAACTTACAGAAAGTAGGGCCAAAATCCTACTTTTGGAAAAGCTAAATTTTATGAAAATGCTAAAATATCTCAATTCTCTGCATAATTCCACTGTATATATCCCATTAACAAGATGTGCAAAACTGGAAAATTCAAAACCTTCACAGTCTTTGTATTAACTATAGAGTTACATAAAGAATAACAACTGCCAACAAATAAAGGTTCTAGGAAGAAATAAACGAGTATATTTTAGAAGAAATAAAAGAAAGCTTATCTAGTGAATTAAAATTTGAAAACAATGAGAAAATAAATACTCAATTTTTGAGAATTGCATTAAGAAAAACAATGCTATTAATTGTAAATAGAATGTCAGAGAAAATGGGCTGGCAGTGTGAACTAATTGGATTGTAGAAGCTAATCTCCCAAGGGAAGGGGTGGATGCTACATCCAACATATTAGAGACAAAACTCATTGGCAGAAGCTAGGGTAAAATGACCTAATAGGTCTTTTCCAACACTGATTTCTATCATTTGGCTATGGAAATCTAGCCAGGAGTTACACAATTAGGCATCCTCGGGGAAAAAATAAGCACAACATTATCACATAATGCTGATGCACCTCCACCCCCAAAAACGTAAAAGCAAAGATCACACCACCAATCAAACTTCAGGATGCAGCCAGGGCAGCCCAGAAGAACAATTCTAGACAGGGGCTGTGGATAAATAGAAGCTTTCATTCCCCCAGTTCCCTTAATCCTCAAATCTGAATGGACGGGGGTGGCCAGTTCTCAGGGGTGCTGGAAGGCAGAACTTTGCATAATCTCCCCCTGAAGGTTTGCTCTGTTTGGAAGAGGTTATCCTTTGAAGACGACTGGAAAGGGTCCAACAAGCTTTTTTCCTGATTCTACAATCTTTTGCCCACTTTCCTTCACCCTTCTTCTTGGCTCTACCCATCTCTGGGAAAATGGGGAAATTATAACAAACCTTAGATCCTTTCTTGGAGAATTGTGAGTGGAGTATTATATCCTAATAGCCTGTTGGCAAATCTAACCCTATTCAAAGAAAATCCATTTTGAAAACTGAATCTGCAGGGATGTGAATATTCCTGGGAAAATCTATTTTCTCCTCTTCCTTTTTGTCTCTCCTTTTATCTGAGGGCTTAAGTTTTCTGGTTTCAATATTCAATTCAAGGCTTCGTTATCCCGTTTTTGGAAATAGCCACCACTGTAGACAAGAGAAAGCGCTGTAGAGAGATGTTTGTCAGCGTAGTGACTGGAACACGACTCTCATGCAAACTGGCAAAGTCAGGAGGGAGTAGCTGAAGGGTTTATAGTTAGAGAACTAGCAACGATGAGCCCTAGCCCCAGGTCTGAGTCTTCTCCTTCTCTCATCCTTGCCTTTATAAACGCCTATTTTAGGATTTTAAAATCTGAATCACTGAAGTTAGGCAATCAGGAAAACCTGGCGTGGATAGGTCTTGATTTGTATTTTCTCAAGAGAATGTAACAGCTGCAACCTTTTGGATAAATAATGTTCATTTTCTAGCCATGAATGGACTTTTTAAGCCCAAGGAGTGCAGGATAATTATATTTTAAAGGCTATCTCTATCTAGCTTGCTTCTGTTCTGCTTTCCAGCTCTGCTCAGGACCTCAGCAGACTTCAAAAAGGGCAAAATTAGGGCAGGGCAGGTTTTGCAAAGATATTGGATAAGCCCATGGAAAGTCCATCAAAATAAAAATCTGGATTTTTTTCTTCCAGATTATATTAATAGATGCTTACTAGAGTCAGACGAAGAAGAGTGCAAGAGATCTGTGGGTGCCTAGAGATCTGAGGAATCCAGCCACATGCCTGCACCCCACTGTGCAGTCCCACACAGATCCAACCGCGGACAGAGCCCAGGGCAAAGTCCTGAGCCCGTCTACGGAGTCCAGGAACCCCGAGGGAAGACTGCAGGGGCGGCGGCGGCAAGTCCTCCAGCCAGGCCCGAGTTCAGAGAGTCTGCGCTGCCAACGGATGCTGAGCAGAGAATCCACCCTGAGACCAGGCAGAGGACGCTGAAGGGTCCAGCCCAGAGCTCCCCGCACCCAGGCTGGAGGCCACGCTGCGGCCCCGCGGGCCGGCTCCTCCCGCAGAGCAGCCCTTCGCTCGGGAAGTAGGTCGGCGTCCTCCAAGGTCGAGCTCAGAGGGCAGCTCCCCCAGCGAGGCCAGCGTGCAGCCCCGCTCCGCTTCCCCGTACCTTGTGGCCCAGGGCCAGGCTCGCTCAGCCTGGTGGGGCGCTCCCCCGACTGACCATCAATCAATCAACCCCTTCCTTGCAGGGAAGGCGCTCCTTCCACCTTTTCTACAATTATATGACTGAACTTGGATTCGCTCTACATGCATTTTTACCTGCTCATAATAATCATGTGCATTTAGGGGGTACAGGCATGTACAGACCACGCTCAGTGATCAGGTAGGGGAGACTGACTCGTGCACTAGGTCAGGGGTTGGGAAAGCTCGGAGTCCTTCCCGGCGCCACCCTGCAGCGCCCAGCAGGGTGCTGTCCCCCGGCCACTCCACTGCCTGAGAGCCCCAGAGCAGCTCCCCACTCAGCGGCACCCGCACACGCTGACCCCCTCGCCCAGCCCCTGACCGCCCTTCCCATCCAATAACAGCTCTGGTGATGGCACAGTAGCAGGGGGTCCAGCCACACAGAAGGCGGGACCCTCCTCCCAACTGGCAGTTGCACCGATGGAGGGGCGTCCGGACCCGGGCTCGGGCCACGAGGACCCTGGCACTGCTCACAAAGGCCAAGATCAGCCTGGCATCAGCCTGGGCGTCTGTGGACAGAGCTGTGGGTTAGGAAGCGTGGTTTATGTATACAGCAAAATATTAGTTAGCCATGAAAAGAATGAAACATTGTCACGTGCAGCCACACGGATGGCCCCGGAGGAGAAATAAGTCAGTGAAATAAGTCAGTGAAATAAGCCATGCCAAAGAACGACAAATGCCACGTGGACAAGGTGAGGTAGATCTGGAAAGAAATAATTTTTAAAAGTCTTTATTGCTTAAAAATATGAATAAAAATAAATTTGGAAGATGAACATAAGCATACGAATGAATGCAGTGGAAAGAAGCGTGACTAGAAGAAGGGAACACAGAAGAAAGAATTGTTTCTTTAGGTTAAATATTTACTTGTTATCAAAAAGCACCAAGAACTGAAAGTTAGGATGTTGATTTTATTTCCTTTAGAGAACTGAATAAGCATCTTTCTGCTTCAACTCCAGAATAATTTATGTAAAGCAAACAGTTTCTTTGGAATAATCTCATGGAAAGGTGACATTTTTTGTAAATGTGCTTTCCTAATTATGTCACATTTGTTTTCCAATGCATGCTATCTTTAAAAAATGAATTAAATAGATTTTTAGAAAGTATTTTTTTATCATTTTACCTGGGGGCCTATAGAAAATCCTAACTACTTTATGAGGTCTCTGGAACAAATATCACTGATTGTGTTTAATTTCAGCTAATCTTCACCTAAGAATTACAAACCCTCTGAGGAAAAAAATCCACTAATGTAAAATAGGTAAAATAGTATTGGAAGTTACATTTTAAGAAGAAAAAATCAGGTTAATCATGAGAGACTTTATCAATAAGAAAGCATAATAATGCTTAAAAAACTTCTAAGTTATCTTACTTATCAAACTACCATATGCCACCAACACAGAAGAAAGACTCAGCAATGCTCAATTTAATTAAGCTCTGTGTAAAGGAGCCCTACTTAAAATATCTCCCAGAAACACCCAGCTGTGACATAATGGCAGTATAGCTAGCAAATGGTTTATTAAAATTCAACCGCTCATTTCGATGCATGACTGAGGAAATTACTCTGAAATTGTTTAACAAAATTTCCCATTTTCTGCATCCTTTTATTGGCTCAAGGTAAAACAATTAAATGTAACACAGAGAAAGGATAAGTCGAGGAAAGATTTAAAATAAGAGATTCTTTATGCAATGTCCATATAGTCATATAAAATGAAAGAAAATCTATATCACCATCATTGGCTCAGAGGGAGTTTAATGACTCTGCCAAGATCTTAGTGCAATCTGTACTTTCACTCTACAGGTTACACTTTAACAGAGCCCTGCTCTGTCTGGCTCTGTCTGCGCAGCACAGCCCTTTGGGGTACCCTGGTCCTCTGTGCTCCTCCTGTCCTCAGCGGAACTTGGCCCCTTCTTTGGATCTGTGGCTGTCCTGGCAGGTGGGGACTCCTTCTCCAAAGAAGTCTGCAGTGAACCGAAGTCCATCTTGCCGTCCAGTAAGTCTGTAAACCTTGGTGGGCTGGGCGGCTCCAAAACGAAAAGAGGATGTTTTCTTTTTCCACTGTGTAAATCTCCTGTGAGTAATTCCCCACAGCTGTCTATAAACACCCCCTTTCTGTGTGGGGGAAAGAGGTCTCAGAACAGAACAGCTCTCTCTGTTTATCAAATGAAAACAAATCATGGCACTAGCTCCACACTTCAACCAGAGAAGAGCCTGCTAGTCCCGTCCCGCTCAGAGGCCTTAATTGTACTCTGGGGCTTCAGGGTTGGACAAAATCATCTTCAGTTTTCCTTTAAACAAGAAAAAGGAGAAGGAGAAGAAACAAGTTTTAAATTGCTTTGTGTAAACAAACAGGGATTCTTTTGTAGTTATTATGAGATTGTTCAATAATTATATAGCTATAATTATAACTCAACAGTGTTTAGCTGCACTGGCTGCCTAATCAGTGAAGTTATTTACACAGCAAACTAAGCATGTTATTGTTAAAATAAATGTTATTGGGAAAACAGCTCTGGAGAATATATTTCCATTCACAAGGAGGTGATAGTTATTTTCAAAGATGCCAAGAAATTCAGAGTCTGACAGAGAGGGCATGTAACATGACACCTTGGGGTGACTAGAAAACATTTAGTCTCATTTTGCAAATAAACCCTAGATGTTAGCAATTTTAAAACATTTTTACACAGAATTTTTTAGTTTGCAGAACCACTTATTCATCTAGTTTAGTGTAGCAGAGACTACCAGGACAAAGGCTAAGTGACTGTTCAAGGTTATGAATTAGTAGCAAACTGCTCTATATTAATCTTTCTAATTACAGCAGTTGACTTAATTTTGGGGACTTCTGCACAGTTGATGAGATTCATGAGACTTTGTGTTATCTCTGAATAATCACAGCCTAGCACACTGCCTAGTCTCAAAAAGGTGTGTGTTTGTGTGTGTGTGTATGTGTGTGTGTAAGAGAGAGCTTGAAAGACAGAAATTGAGAGTTGTGGGACAGAACACATGAGCTGCAGTGAAGGTGAAAGCATGCTCATTTGTGATCATTTTTTAGGAAGTAGTAATTAGTGACTGAGTTGAACTCAGAACGTAAATTCATAAATGCCAATACTAATGCTACACACTTAAACTTATGTAGATTTGGGAAGATTCTTCCATGGAACAGGATGGAATATGGTAAGACTTGACTGGTGGACAATTGCAATTTCACAAATGATATGTAGGCATAGTGTTGTTACTTTTACATTTACAAGTTCTAGTGTAGTGAAATTCATTGAATAATGTTCATAATCTACTTGTGCAACAAATGAATTAATTAGCACATGAAAAATGAATTCAGACTTTAATGAAAAAATAATAATCCAAGGAGCTTCCCATCTTGGTATTGTTTTCTGGATGTAAAAATGATTCTGAAAAATAATAATGGGAATGGCAACTAAAAGTGCCTTCTAGGTTAGCAAGCAAAGTCTTACCGGCACCATCGCGTCTCTTCTTTACGTGGAACCACTAAGATAGAAAGTGCAGGCTTCTTATCACGATGGACAAATGGAATCACAGAAAGCTTAATGCAATGAAATAGTTAGGGCCACCTCTTCAAAGTGAACTAACACTCTTGCTAGCACCAGGTTGATTGTGAAATGCAAAAGATAGTAGTACGCAAACCTGGATTTGGAAGGGGGAACTCTGGAGACAGACTTCACCACTTGCTATATGGTTACCACTTTAAACTGCTGGACCACATTGACTCCTTTCTCACTGATAAACTTGGGACAATAATGACTATAGCAGAGGATAGCTGTAAACATCAAGTGAGCTATTAGAATGCCATTTGAATTTCTGTATGTGAATTCTGGGTAATATCCAAAGCAGGAAGGATGCCTGCTCTGTTGAACACAGGCTTCTGAGTAATGTACAGACACTCCCTGGAACTCTTTTGATGCAGTGCAGGCTGTTGCCTTTATCACACCAGGGGGATTACACTGGCTGTGTTGACACCCAGCTTTGCCACTTATGGCTTAGCGAGCTGGCAAGTCCTTCAGTCTGCCTCTGCCTCCATGGCCTCATCAAACAAACCCCTCCTGCATGGAATACTTGAAAGGACTGGCTGGTGCTTCATATATAAAGACAATGTCTGATACATAGGGAGCATTTAAACTGATGGTTGATTTTGTTTCTGGTGTACAGATCAAGAACTGTGAGTTGAAATTCTTCTTAAGGTTTATTTCAAATAAATAAATATTTGATAAAAATATATCGAGCACATTCCAGCTGTCACACCTCAGTGAAAGGAGTCATTGATGAGGAGGTAATATGCTATTTTTCACAAGTAGGCTGTAACTACTTGTTAGATCTTTCTTGCATATCTCTGTCTTCCTGAGAAACCACTTTGAAGATACCACCATGTATTACAGCAGCCATTGATATTTTCCTACTAATCTGTCCATAACTCTGTAATGTTTGTATTGTTCCTATGCTATTTTGTAAATGGATGTATGTTTATCATTATGTGTTTCCTACAACAGCCATTGAGAATAGTGAATGATTGTTCAATTGGTCACTCATGTATAGCTCTATTTATTTTCCTTAGAAGTCACTTTGAAGATACCAAAGTATAGTATGACAACTATTGATAATCTCCTACCACTTTTGTCTGTAACTCACTATTATTTGTCTATTTGTCTTCCTGAGAAACTATCTTGTAGATAACAATATATAAAACAACAACCATTGATAATTTCCTACCACTTTGTCTATAATTTGGTAAGCCCTCCCTATTACTGTGTTATCCTTCTTTTATTCTTTAAAATAATAACCCCCACACACACAAAATATATATATTGAGCACTTATTACACTGTCATACAGCATGGTTGTTTTTCTAGTCTTATCTTTATTTTTCCTACCCTGAAAGTAGAGGGGAAGGAACTTTATCCTTTCTGGGGCCCCAAAGGCCATAACTTGGCGCATTAAGGTACACAAAGGAAGGGCGGTCCTTGTCAGCCACTAAGAGCTGTGATTAACCCCTGGAAATTCAGAGATCACCATGGCCAGACCTCAACGGTGGCAGTTCACATGGGTTAGAAGTTCACTTGCCCTTAATTGATCCCAGACTCATGAGGATGGCCGTCGTTGGTGGCAGGCTTGCCAGGCAGGCTGCTTCGCTCCGGTGTCCTGCTAGAGACTGGTGACTTCATCTTTCCCTTGGGCATCCTCAAGAAACTGTTCACTCATGCGGCTCCTGCTCTTCCTGGAGATGTTTTCCTTCATTTATCAAGTGACAGATCGAATACATCCACTTCAGCCCAGTATGTTTGTTTTATGCTGAAGAACCGGGAGTTTTGTGTTAGAAAAGGCAAAAGTCTACCTGGAATTTGGACAAAGCCCAAAGTGTTATTAAAATAGGTGAAGTGGCCTAAAACAGTTTCTCTGCCTAGAAGATTTATGATAAGAATGCATCTAGATAAAAGACATTAAGTCATATGTTTTCCCCATTAAACTTGAGATAACTATAGGTCCATGTGCAGTTAGAAGAAATCATACAGAGAGATATAGCATATCCTTCGCACACTATACCCCTCCCTAGTGGTATCTAACATCTTATAAAACCACAGCAACACTACAGTCCTTATAAGCAGGACACTGGAATTGACAAACCCAACAATTTTAGCTAGGTGTCAGGGCCTGAGGCAAGAGGATCACAAATCACAGCCCAGCAATAGGCAATTCAGCAACTTAGTAAGACTGTCTCAAAATGAAAAAGTTCAGAAAGGCTAGGGAATGCAAAGCTATTCATTTCCCAGTATTGACCAAAAATTCACAAACTTTATTCAGATTGTATATCTTATCTCCATTCACAAGTGTAGATACTGAATGTGTGTGCATTTATTTGGGTTTGTGTGTTCATGACCACAGTCGAGAGGAAGAGTGATTCTAGCGGTCCTATTCCTGCGAGATCCCTCATGCACACCTTGTATGGCTACTGGCCTCCCTTTCCAACTTCTTCTTTCTTCTCAGCCTTAACTCTGGCAACCACTGACCTATTTTTTACGTTCATAATTTTGCAACTTAAAAGATGCTATATAGATTCAATAATGCTGTAACTTCAATTTAGGAGGAAGCTTAGAAAGTGTCAGGTGGTATTAGTATCATTTATGTAATTTTACCAACAGAAATAATATTAATTTTACATAAACTGTATTTTTAAACAATTATAACTTTTTGTATGCAGTAGATTTTCTGCGTTTTTGATGGGCCTGTAAAAGGGAAAGGCTATTAAATAGTAGCTGGGGAAAGTTGGGTTTACTGACAAATTTTCCTATGGGAAAAGATTTTGTTTTGACAAATCATTGCAGAGAGAGGACTGAAACCTATAAAACAAATCTGTTCACACTTCTGAGAAGTTTTATTATTAGCCTTATAAAGATAACCCTTTCACTTTCCCCAAAGACAGATGCAATTATTCAAAGTGTTATACATTTGACTCTATGATCAAGTTAGATATTTTAAAGACACTACATCTAGCAAATCTTTTCACAGTAAATCTGAGTCATGTGTCCTTAAAGAGAAATATTGAAGAGAGTTTTAGATAATTCAGGCAAATTAAAATCATCATGCAAACAGTAATAATTTTACATATATGCACACATAGACATATGATGTAAGATATGTTACTTATATTAACTGTATTTAAGTACTGCACATCAAACATTTTAATTCTCACAACAAATGTGCATGACCAGATTCTCCTATCCCATTTTACTGAGAATATTGATACTTGGAAGGATTAAATTACTCTCAGAATCACACATTTATGAAATGGCATACATGGTATTCAGACTAAGCTTATTCAGCTATAAAGGTCATTAAGTTTTAGAGAGCAAACATTTTTTGCCTTTGCTTTTATTCCCAATACCATTTAAATTAACAAACTTTATAGGAACAGTACAAGAAATGCCAATTTACCTTTACTTAGTTTTATCAGTTGTTAAGATTTATTTCATTACATTTTTGTTGAAAAAAATCAGTTATAGTAATAGCTTTTATAAATGTATTTTCTAAATTCACTTCCAAAGATTTAGTTTGCATATCTAGTCTTTAAATCCTTTGTACTAGAATAGTGTCCACTAAAAGCCAGTTTTCTCAGCCACAGAAAAATATCATGAAACACCCATAGCGAACGTTTAATGTTGGAGGCAAATTAAAGGCATTCTGAGGCGGGAAGTTCTCCCTCTTTCTTCCTACCTTGATGAAATTAACACCCATTTTCCCCTTTCACCATGATAATTGTACCCCAAGTATAAGTAACTTGCTTTAGTTAAAACTTTTCTACTTTGCTATGTGATATGGATAGGTTTTATTTTCCCTTTAGTATGTAAGAAGCCAAATTTCTTATAGTTTACAGAGACTTCAGAAATTACATCTCAATTTATCAAGCTTCATACAGTAATAGACTGAAAAATACCTGTGACTATCTTGCATTCTAATGTTGGGATAAGAGGACCTGGGTTTGAATCGCACACCAGTGTTCTCTAGGTATGCAATATTAATCTTTATTTCTGAGCTCCAGTGTCATCATTTGTAAAATGGATACTTTTAAGGGCCCTAGGTGTTGTTACACGAATGAGACATGAGTAACACCAATCAGCATCCACCTGGCACAAGTAGGCACTCTGCGAGTGTGGAGGGTTCAGAGGTGGACAAGTGAAAACAGTGGACTCTATTGGAAATCTTACTCTGTGTTGTTCACGCTATAGTTATTTTTCTTCATGAAATTCTCTTTATTTTCTTAATAAATGTTAAGTTTAACACTTCTCTGTGGTTTCTATGCCCTCATCTGTGGTCTTATTGGGCATGATGAATACAGCATCAACCAAGAGCTACGAAATCCAGTAGAAGGATTCCCCTTCATTTCCGTGTTGGACTACCACTAGATTATGGCTCATCAGGCATCCCAGCTTGTGGTCAGAATGCTGTCCTTTGGGTTGGCCACATACTGATTTTCTCATTTTGTGGTTTGCTATGTTGATTGTAAGCCACCTTTACTGCTGGGAAAGCAGCCACTGCCCTGCATATTACTGTGAATTGTGAGATCAGTTGCCTGCTCACTGTAGCTTGCTCTCTGCAATGATCCTCAACTTCCTCAGGAGTAATTATTTCCTGTTTGCTATGAAACAGGGATTAGGGGAGCCATTTGCCTTTGTGTTTATAATGTTTCCATTTGTTCTTTTGTTTCTTTTAGATTTTTATAAAGCTCCATTTCAATCATTGTGCAAGGAACTTTGATACTGTGTTGGTTAATTTTGTATGTCAATTTGATCAGGCCATGGGTTCCCAGATATTCAGTGAAACATTTTCCTAGGGGTGTCTATGGGTACTTTGGGATGAACCTAACATTTCCATTGGTAGACTGAGAAAAGTGGATTGTTCTTGCTAGTGTGGATAAGCCTCATCTAACCAGCTCAAGGTCTAAATACAAACAACAGGCTCCATTTTCCTCAGTAAGAGAGAACTACTGATTTCTGCTTCCTCAAACTGGGACATCAATTATTCATGCCTTTGGAATTCACCTGAAATGTCAGCTCTTTCTTGGTTCAGTCCTGCTGGCCTTTCAATAGGAACTACACCACTGATCTCCTGGGTGTCCAGCTGGCTGACTCATCCAAAAGATCTTGGGAATGGTCACCATTCCTAATCACATGAGCCAATTTCTCATAACAAACCCTTTTTCTTGTTGGTCCTGTTCCTCTAGAAAATGCAAAGTAATACAGACATTTTTATCTCATTTAGTTTTCACAATACCACCCTGAGTCATTGCTCTTGGATCTCTCTGAAGTTTGAAAACACTGTATCTCCATGACTCTGTGATACTTATCTAGATTACACAGCTAATAAGTGTCTACTACCTTTGCTTCTAGTTGTCTGGCTTCTGTGTCTGCATACTGTGCATAGAGGACAAGTATACACAGTTATTATAGGTATCTTCAACTCTGTAGCACCATTCAGAGGAATTCCGGCTTTCACAGACCATGTCAGTGGGCACAGAAATGCTGAGGGACAGGGAAAGTGCCAGGACTATGCAGGTGCAGAAAGTATGAAGTCAACTCTGAACATTTACTTCTGCTCACTGAATTCTCTAATTTCCAATGAGCTTTTCAAGTCAGCAAACCAGACCACAAGGGCATAGTTCTTAAAATATTCATAATAATTTTAAATAGCTAAAAAATATTTTATGCAGTGTTTAAAATCCCAGATATGTAGTCCATTTTCAACTTCAACCTTTTTTTCTTTACCTGGAAAACTACTACTTGTCTTTTTAAAAATTATCAAATTAAATCACATGCTTAGACCAACTAAGTCTGGAATCTGCTCATTTTATTGGACTTGTTAGGTAACCAGTCACAGCAATTGTCTCTGTCCCCAGCTGTACTGTGAATTGTTTGAAAGCAAAGATTTTATGTGCCTTGGTTTGGTAGTGTTTGGAATAATTCATGATACCTAGTAGATTCTGAAGTGAGTAAAACCCTGATGTTTTATTCAACAAACATTTATGGAGCATCTATACTATACAGAGTATCTGTAGTTTCAGGAACAGAAAAAGAGACAGCTCAAAATTTAGGCACATATATGCCTGAATATAGACACACACAAAGCACACACATTGCAAAATTGATAAGCAATGCAGACATGAAATATTTTACTGAACTTTCCCAAATAGCAGTTTTTTTAGAAAAGTTATTTGCTAGACAGCATATATTTCATTAGGACATTTGACTAAGAATAAACATAGTTGAGCTTGTTTCAAGATAGATTTGAATATAACATATATTTGAAGTAAAATTCACCAAAAACCAATGAAGATTTTCAGATTTACTAATTGCTGGCATGTTGTACATGTTCTATATCTTCTTTGAAAATTAACAATAGTCTAAGCATCATTATGTTTATTTGTTAAATACACTGTTTGTTGTACATGATTAAGGATCTGAGGATATAACCTTAGGACCTTAGTAGATAATACTAAAACAGGGCAGGCAACATGAGACTACATCTTGATACCTGTCTGATTTGAAACCCAAATGCTTGGAGAAAGACCTGTTATTACACTGAGGCTGAAAAGACGAAGGCAGTGATTTGTGGAAAAGAACTTCAACCCAGTGCTGGCTGGTGTCAGATGGGAGAAGGAAAGATATCATTTCTGGGGGAAAAAAAAGAAAAGGAAGAAAAAGTAGGACAGCTTGCCAGGGAAATGAATATTAAAAGCAGGTAAACTTTTTAAAAAAAACATAGTAAAATTTTAGGAAAAGAGAGAAAAGTGTAATAAATCACTAGGCTAGATGCTTTTGTTTGGAGCAGAAAAAGAACCATTTTAAGGTTTCATGAACTGCTTTGGGAAGGTGAGAAGCCTCCCATATACTTCCCTGGAGTCACAGACTTTAAAAAGACTCAATTGAGAATAATGGAAATGTAGTAGATGGGAAAGAAACGTTTTATTAAAACCCTTTTTGTGGCACAAATAACTATATTGACTTTGAAGTTGCCCATGCATTACTGTTTACTGTTTCAGTAAGTAAATGTTTCTGTCTGTCTGAGGGAATCAAGGATCTACTCAGTATAGGACCAAGCACCCTTGAATGTGCTTCAGGAACACATCTTGGTGTTATCTACTCACTCTTCAAACAGTGTTACATAACAATGCCCATAAAGTGCTCTTGACAAATCAGCCACAACTTAAAACATTCCTGCACAATTTTCCGGTTCATTTGTTTATTCTACATTCAATTTATAGCACTTTATACACCTACTGCTTGGCCCTTTTGTTACTAAGGTACATAAGACAAGATCCCTAACTATGTAAAAAAATTCGAGGTAAGGGAAGGTAGGTGTATAGACAGTGACAACAAAACATTAGTGACTGAGAAAACTGGAGGAGAAAGAAATTAGTTATGTCATCAGCACAAAAGACCTGATGTAGGAGATCCTATTTGAGCTGTCTGGAAGTGTTATGTTTTATAGATCAAATTAGGAAGACACTATCAATCTATAACCCTACTAGTCATCCTATCCAGTGACACATGAAAGTAAAATCAACCAGATTATTGGGGGAGGGCAACATGGTCAGTGCAACTGAAATCAATATTACATTTCTCCAGCTACAGTTACCACCTCTCAAACTGTCTCACTCAAGCGTGATTTTACCTGACCTGCTAGGCAGTGCTGCTCAGCCTTCTGTGAGGCTGGCTGGGATGCAGGTGGACACCTTGTTTGCAGCTCCCGGGTCACTTCCTTCAAGGATGCAATCTGCTGTCTTGATTTTTTTGTGGGCTGAAACTGCAATCAAGGAGCAAGCCAGCTGCCAACAATCTGTGGAGTAGAATGGTTTGTTACATCCGGCACACACAGCACTGCAGTGTTCTGCACTGTTACGTGTGAGAGAAAGCAGTAAGTTTCCATCTTACATAAACCACTGTGTTTTGGACTGGTTTATGAGAGCAATATTGCCCATTCCCTACTTAATACAGGCATCTCTTTCCTCACTTGTTGGAAATTTATAGGGAATTAAAAAAACAAATTCATACATTTAAGATCCAGAAAAGATTCTACCTAAGATGATTTTTAATACTTTTCTTAAAAAACATTCCATTAGCCCATTCCTTTATAATTTAAAATAAGATTATATGATTTAAGATTTATAAGCCAGACAAAACTACATTCAAATGGCAGCACTTTGTAATCAAACATGTATCAGAAATTTGATTGAGTACTGGGTATGATTTCCATTGAATCTTCAGAAACCCCCATGAACCAGCCACTGTTCTCATTTCAGTCAAGTCACTTCAGGTGCTGAGAAACTCTCAAAGGCACAGCACTTTGTCGTGGGGGAAAGGACAGCATCTAATTCTAGGTCACCATAGTTTATGAAGCTCTGTATCCTGCTTCATCACATACTACTTCAAGGCAAGGCTCCGCTCCTTCCTGTAAACCATTGGTAAAATTTACTTCTGAGGTTACCGTGAGTATTGCTAATCTATGTGCACAGTGCTTTTCATGATGAATTGGTGCACGTTTATGTACACAGAAAATGGTAAGTGCACTTTTACTTCCTTCAATCACATGATGCTCTTAGACTGAAGGAGCAATAGCATCTTGATGTGTGTATTGCTTTATATTCTTTAAACTGGCAAGAAGGAGGAGCTCAATAAATATTGGAATAAATCAGGAGAATAAGGACAGCAAGTTTAGAACCTAGGAAATTTTCTTTTTAAAGTTCTAAAAATGTGGATCACTAAGGTTAGCAGCATCAAGACTTACAACATTACGGGAAATACAGTAATTCATGGGTATACTTTCTCTCCGTTACTCCTGATAGCTCTATGAGATTGGTTTTATTATTTTTCCTGTCTTAGAAATATGTGGCCACTGATACCTAGATGGTAAATAACACATAATCACAAAACTGTCGAGCTGCATGGCACCTACGTGGACTGAACTTTATGTTTGTCTGGAGCCCATTTCTTAATCTCTGTCCTCCCAAACACCCGTCCCTGAGAAGTGAAATGCTAACCTTCACAGTAAGTACTGTGGCTGTAGATTCTGAAGTACCCTTAGAAGCCTGCTCTGCCCTGTTCAGGACTGGAGGTGATGGTTTACAGACTCCAGACCTCTCCCAGCTTGACCTCTCAGTGTCCTGCTGCAGCCAGGTGGGCTGGAGCCCGGCTTCTCCTCTCCAGGGAGAGCTCCTGGGTGGCCGAGCAAAGCCTGTGGGCTAGCACAGCTGCCTTGTGTGTCACAGTCCAAGCAGCTGGGCACGTGAGCTGCTCAAGCAGTCAGATTGTGTAAACGGCTGTACACTTCTGGCAGCTTTGAGACTGGCTGAGTCCCGTCAGGAAACGAAGGGAGAACTGCAAGTGGGCCTGACAAGAGCTGCTCTGGGGCAGGAAGCAACAGACACTTGACCTCACTGAATTTCTCAGGCGGTGTTTCCAAAGGCACATGTTGAGTTAATCTGCAAATGTACCCATGTGCCTACCACTGACCTCAACTTATTGCACCTGGTGAGCGAATGAGTGGTTGGATGAAAGGCATGTAATTCTGTTTCCAAGGCTGACGATGAAGTATAAGATTTACTTTGCAGTCCTTTAACACCTTCCATGCAACTGTGACTTCCAGACGCCCTTGTCTTCCATAGACCGTGTCATCAGCACATACAACTCTTCATGTTTTCCTCCTGTTTTCTTTTTCTTACCGCTAGAGTTTACCCTTTTTTAAAACAGTGACTGTTTCAAACCCTGCTTTAATATCAGGATTATTTGATCAAAATGAAGCACAATTTGAATATGACACAGAGGCTCATTCTCCCAGAAAACACTGATAAATCTTAACAGCAGTCTGGTAGATAATTATTTTCATTCATTTATTTTTTATTGACACACGATACTTATGTAGTAATATGTTGGTTCATGAATCCTTCTCTTTGCAAACAAGTTTGCAAACAAAAGCGTTTAGCAGAATTTTGCTTCCATTTGCAAATGCATCTGGGGATAGACACGACTGCGGCCAGCTTCCCAGCACAGAAATGCAGCCACCTTCACTAAAATTGTAAAACAAATTAAGTTCGTAAATCAATGTATCATTATGCATCCTTCTGGGTTTCATTATTCTGACTTGATACCTGTATACATGACTATCAAATTGCTTAATAAGCTCTTCCAGCTCATCAAACATAAATTATTTCTGTTAGGAGCTTTGGTGCTCTTCTAGATACTTTGAAATATATCACAGCTTGTCATGCCCAGTAGTGACCTTCTGTAGTATAGAAATCCATTGCTATCCTCCTGCCTGTATTTTGAGGCATGTATCTAATTTCTTTCTATTCCCCCACTCTTCCCAGTATCCTGAGTTCACTTTTCCTCTACACTCTTCCTCATTAGATTAGATCAATTTGTTAGATCCCATCAATGAATGGGGATGTGGGTACCTGTCTTTCTGTGTTCCACAGGGATCTCCTCTACTTATGGGGGTGCTATGACAAGCCAATAGAAGCACTGTATGAAGAGTAGCTCCTGTGCCTCCCTGAACTGTGAATTTCATTCTCGACATTTGAACCTGCCCTTGAGTTGGAAAGTAGAAGTATTGGTGATATCCACTGGTTAATGAGCTTTACAGATATGGAAACATACACAACTATCCCATACACATCTACACACTGACTTCCAACTCTGCAGTTTACTCCAAATTGAAGCATAGCTTCATTAGAAACTGTGGGCAAAGTGTACCTGAAAGATGAGTGGCACTGAAATCTCCAGTCTGCTTGTTAGCTATCCTTAATATACAGTGAATGTAGACTAAGCATCTTTCCTTTAGGACACATATAGAAAGAGAAGAAGACAGGGGCTGGGGATTTAACTCAGCAGCACTGCACCTGCCTGGCAAGCGCAAGGTCATCAGTTTGATTCCCAGCACAGGAAAAAACCAAAAAGAAAAAAGAAGAAGACAAATTATCCATATTTGCAGGTGACATTTTTTTTTTAACACAGAAAACCCCCAAAAGTATCCCACCAAAGGGCCAAAGGCTCTTGGAATTAATAAACAACTTAAACAAGATAGCAGAATACAAAGTGAAGATATAAAACACAGCAAAGTTCATGTATACAAATAATTAGGCCCCTGAGGAAGAAATTTAAAAAGCAGTATCATTCGCAATAGCTTCAAGAAAAGCTAAATACTTAGAAGTTAACCTAATGAGTAAAGTGAAAGACTTCTGTAATAAAAACTATAGTATTCTAAGAAAGTAGATTGGGGCAATATCAGAAAATGGAAAGCTATTTCCTGTACCTGGATAGGCAGAATTAATATTATAAAACTGGGCGTATCACCAAAACTGATGGGGAGATTTAAACAAGAGTTATGGACATCATGTTATAGTGATGAGGGCTACGGATTTAGCTCAGCAGCACAGCGCCTGCCTGGTAAATGCAAGGTCATGTGTTCGATTCTCGGAACCAGGGAAAACAAACAAACAAAAACTTCCCCCATATTATAGTGGTGCATGCACATGCACATGTGCAACATCCAAACTCACAGTATTCAAATTTTGGAAGTGAGCTGTATATTCATCATCAGATGAACAAATAAAGAAAATCTGGTATTTGTGCACAATAGAGTACTATTCTGCCATAAAGAACATTAAATTTGAGTCATTTGTAGGAAACGGGTGCACTTTGAGACCATAAAATTAAGTGAAGTAAATTAGATGCACTTGCTTAAATATTGGAAACTTTCTCTTATACTGAGAAACCAAAAATATGAGTAATTTAAGATGCAAATATCAGATAGATAATAGGAAGCAGGGAGATAGCTGGTTTGCTTTGCAGTAGGAAAGTTAGAGATGGGGGACAAGGAGGACAGAAAGGACGGGGAGGTAAAGAACGAGGCTGTGTCATGTGCGTGTGCCAGCTCACCACAGTGAAGGTAAGCATTACCAACAACAGCCACGGACTGACACGGATTTTTAAAAAATTAAACAAAAGGTTTCCTTTGTAATGAAAAGAAAATCAGTACAGAATGAGTTGGAATAGTAGAATTAAAGATAGGAGATTTTTGTTTCTTTGACGCTGGATTTACATAGCTATGATCAAAGTGATAATACTTTTAAAAATTCTAACATTCCCGATCTATACAAAGTAAAGTAGAAAATCTCTATTCACCTGTCTATATTTTTCAGTCACGCCTGTGCTATCAGTTTATGTGTGTCCCTTGAAGCTAGGATCTGTATTATTTAAAAAAAGAAAAATAATTCCTTCACAAATGTTTATTAAGTGCATTCTCAGACATAGTTATTCTCAGACAATAAATAATAAATTTGGTAAATAGGTAAGGTACAGTATATTAGGAGAGACAAATGCTCAGAATTAAATCATAAATCAGAATTATAGATAAAGGGAGTGGTGAGCATTTGGGCTGAAGCAAATGAGGTAAGAAATAGAAATCAGCTAACTTTAAAACAAAGCTGTACTAAACAAGATGGTAGGAATTCACCAGTGGTTGTCATATTCATATTGTTGTCTTCAAATTAGTTGCTCAGATTACCAAATATAAGCATGTAAAATTGGTCAGAAAATTAAGTATTAATTGTTCCTTTCAATAAACCAATGGATATCCGCAGTACAATCATCCCAGCTATCCTTGTATGGATATATACATATATATATATTTCTTTCCCCCTTTCTTCTTTCTTTCTTTTCTCCATTCCCTCATCCCAATTGTTCCTTCCCTTTGAGCAGTTTCTTTCCCTTTCACAGTATCTATTGTACCTTTTGGGTTTTTATTTACTCTTTCAAGTTCATTGTTTGATCAATCTTGTATTCTTATATCTGGTAATCTGAGCAACTTCGTTGAAGATAATAATATGCAATATAATATTACAACCATTGTTCATTTCCTATCATCTGTATTGTTTGGAAATTCTGTATCATTTTTATTATTTTTGTGTTCTGTCTTTGTTGTTATTTTTTCTCTTTAAGATAGCAAAACAAAACAAAAAGTTGTAAAGCAGTGCCCCACGGAATGCCTCCCGGGGAAGGTGGCCACTGAGAAAAGGCTGAGAGGAAGTGCCCAGTGATCATGGTGCTACTTGCTGTAAGATCATCCTGTGCGTACAGAAGAAAAATGGGCTCCGGGGGACTGCCTGGCTGAAGGCCAGGAGAGCACAGGAGCGAGAAGGGAGAGGCAGGGTGGCAGGACAGGCCTGGTTAGGAGCCCAGGCAGTCCACCATCAGGACTGGCTCTCAGCCTTGAGGAGGGGCCCTGGGGAGTTTCAGCAAAACAATGAACAGGGTAGGGTTCCATGGAAAGGCAACTCCAGCTGCACTTCAGAACAGACCTTGGAGAGGCAGGGGTGAGAGCTTGAGCTGTGAAGAGCCCTGGGAGTACAAGGACGTTTCCTGAGCGAGGGCCTGGGGCTGGGAGTGCAGCCTGGGAGCACAGGTGCTCCCTGAGGAAGGGCCGCATGCCGGAGTGCTGGTGGGGGTGTGAGACCACCAGTTCCTTACCACAGTGAGGGATTCTCACCTGAAGGATGGACAGTGAAAGAGGAAGAGGAGAGGTAAGAAGCCAAGGTGGATTTCAAGATCTGCTCGTTCACACTGAACACACCTCTCTGAGACACTCCATTTGGGCTTCTTGTACACTATGAACCCCATTCCTTGTCAGGTCATGCAGACCCCTTCATTTTCAACAAGTTTTTAATGGTGTAGTCCGTGGTCACACTGTAATTTACTTACCCAGTCTGTGGTTGTACTCCCCATGTTTTTCCCTAAGTTTTCCTTTGTAAAGTATTAGTAACTTTTTAAAATGATCTAATCTTGTTAATTTTTTTTTTGAGCAGGCAATGCAGTAACCTTATTTTATAGTTAAAGAACTGGAAATGCATCCTTCGGAAATCAACTTAATTAATAAATGAGTCATTTACATATGAGCTTTCTAATTTATGATAACTTTGAAGTTTTCCGGTGTGCTCAATAAGTTTATGTTTTGCTATGTTCATGCTGGTTAGAGGCCTACAGAGAAGCAGACATGTGGGACAATTTTAATTCTATTCTTTTTTTTTTTTTTTTTGAGACAGGGTCTCACTGTACAGTTCAGGCTGGGCTTGAGCTCACTTTGTAGCCTAGGCTGGCCTCAAACTCACAATGATCTTCCTGCCTCAGCCTCCTGAGTGCTGGGATTACAGGCGTGCACCACCACACCTGGCTTAATTCTATTCTTAGGCAAGCTCTGCACCAAGAAATGAAACACAAAGAGAGTAATAGGGGAAAATACCATGGCAAATATAATATTTAGAAGAGAGTTGATGGTAATTCTTAAGTTGTCCTATTTGTTATGGAGGTCTTACATTATGCTATAGTACACTGTGTTTATACTATTCATCACTTATTAAAACAAAATTTTCGGGGCTGGGGATTTAGCTCAGCGGCAAAAGCGCCTGCCTGGCAAGTGCAAGGTC
>NW_004955540.1:750891-779123 GCF_000276665.1 Chinchilla lanigera | reverse complement strand
TTTTTTTTTTTTGGTTTTTCTCCGGTACCGGGAACCGAACTCACGACCTTGTGCTTGCCAGGCAGGTGCTTTTGCCGCTGAGCTAAATCCCCAGCCCCAGCTAAATCCCCAGCCCCGTGTTATGAAGTCTTGATGGCTGAATAGTTGAGAAACAGTATAAGCAAAAGATGGTGGTTATTTAAAATGAATAATTTTTGTTCTATATCCATGAATTTTTGTTCTATATCCATCTGTATCTATACTAGAAAGGGGAAGCCGAGGACTGAAACAACTTCTCTATAGGTTGGGCCAAAATATTTTGGGAAAACAAGATGGATTTTTTTGTGTGTTTCAGTTTCACTGATATTATGGTTTGTGTCTGAATGTTCCCCCCCGCCAAAACCTCATGCAGTCATGGGGCAGACATCTAGAATTTATGATTGATTCGTGGTCCAGTGTTGGAATTATGGATGTTATAGCTCTGTCTGACTTGTGGTGGGTAGTCTGCATACAGTGTAAGGGAGAGAAAAAGGCTGTTTGCTGCTGCTCCTGCCTTTTGCTCTTGCTGCTTTTCCTGTTTTCCACAGCCATGAACTGTTGCCCTCTGCCATGTGCCACTCTGCCTTGGAGCCAGCTGATTATAATCAGAAACTTCTACAAACTGTAAGCTAAATAAATCTTTCCTTCCTTAATTCAGGGTGTTGGGTATTTTATCTCAACAACAAGAGAAGAGTAACCAAGACAACTGACAAAGTAAAAATGGAAATCAACTGACTTTTTTTTATTTTAAAGAGAATATAAAAACCAAAAATCAGTAAAAATAATACAGAATTCCAAAACAAGGTGACAGGAAATTAATAGTGGTTATATTACATATAGTTATCTTCAAAGTGGTTGTTAAGCTTACCAAATATGGGCATGCAAAATTGATCAAACAAATAAGCACTAACTGTTCCTTTCAATGAACTAATAGAGATTAGTAGTACAGTTATCTTAGCTATCTTCTGTATATATTTTTCCCCTTCCTTCTTTTCTCCTTTCTCTCATACTAGGTGTTCTTCCCTTTTCTTTCCCTTTCACAATATATATTGTACCTTTTGAATCTTATTTACTCTTTCAATTTCTTATAGTAGAGAGGCAATATGATGTTTATGCAAGTATGATTTATTTCACTTAAGATTATGGTGTCTAGTTGCATCCATTTACCTCTAAAAGCCTCAAGTTTATTTCTTCATAGCTGAGTAGTAGTCTATTGTTTAAAAACACCACATTTTTAAACTATTCTTTGGTTAATGGGCCTTTAGGTTGTTTCCAAGATTTAGCTATTACAAATTGTGCTGCTCTGAACATGGGTGCACGTACATCATTCTGGTAAAATGTTTTCAAATCTTCTGGAAAAATACCCAGAAAGGGAATAGCTAGGTCAAATGAGACCACTAATCTTAGTTTTTTGAGGAATCTCCACACTGATTTCCACAGTGGTTGTACCAGTCTACACTCCTGCCAACACTGGAAATGGGTTCCTTTTTTCCCACAGCCCCTTTAGCATTTTTTACTTGTTGATTTTTTGATGATAGCTGTTCTTTCTGGGGTGAGATGGAATCTCAGTATTGTTTTAATTTGTATTTCTTGAATGGCCCATGATGCCGAACATTTTGAAATATATTTTAGTTGCTGTTTGTATTTCTTTATCTGAGGAGGGCACCCATTTATCTCAGATGCTCATGTTTGAATTGGGTCTTTCAATTTGGGGGCTTGATATATTTAATTCTTTATACATTCTAGATAGAAGTACTTTGTCTGAGGGACAGTTAGTGTGGGTTATACATGGGTTTTCTTTTCATTCTGTTGGTGACTTCTTTTGCTATGCAAAAACTTTTCAATAAGATGAAATCCCAATTGTTCATTCTTTAAAGCATTTCCCATGCAGTTTGGTTTTTGTTCATGAATTCTCTGCCTACTACTATGTCTTCAAGGTTTCTACCTACTTTCTCTAGCAGTAGGTATAGTGTTTATTTTAATATTTAGATTTTGATCCATTTTGACTTTAGTGCATGTGATAGACATAGGTTTAGTTTTAGTCTTTGGCATGTGGAAAGCCAGTTTTTCCAGAACCATACATTCAAGAGGCTGTCTTTCTTCATTTTGGGACCCTTTGTCAAAGATAAGGTGGCTGAGTGTGCTTGTAGTTCTGTCTGTATCTTCTAATCTGTTCCATTGAACCTCAGGTCTGTTTTTCTGCCAGTACCATGTTGATTTTATCACAGTAGCTTTGTACTATAATTTCAAGTCAGGGATTATAATGCCTCCTGCCTTGCTTTTGTTGCCCAGGATCACTTTTGCTACTGTATGTCTCCTTTGGTTCTGGATGAATCTTAGGAATATTTGCTCTAGATCTGTGAGGTATACTAATGGTATTTCAGTTGGGATTGCATTAAATTTATATAACAGTTTTGGGAGTATGGCCATTTTCAAAATGTTGGTTCTTCCTATTCATGAGCAAGGAATCTTTACATTTTCTTAAATCCATTTTGATCTCTTTTTTCAGAGTACTATAATTTTCAATGTATAGATCTTTTAATTCCTTTGTTAGATTGATTACTAAGTATTTCATTTTTAATGCTATTGTGAAGGGTATGGTTTCCATAATTTCTCTCTCATTCTGTTTGTTGTTTGTGTACAGGAATGCTATTGATTTTTGAGTATTGACTTTGTATCTAGCTATGCTACTGAATTTGGTTATTAAATCTATAAGTCATTTGGTGGAGATTTTTGGAGTCCTCTATGTAGATTAACATGTCATCTGTGAATAATGATAATTTCACTTCTTGCTTTCCTATCTTTATTCCACTTATTTCTCTGTCTTGTCTAATTGCTCTGGTTAATGTTTCCAGAACTACATTGAAAATGAGTGGTGATAGTGGACATCCTTATCTTGTTTCGGATTTTAGATTGAAAGTTTTCAGTTTTTGTCTGTTTAATATAATGTTGGCTGTTGATTTGTCTTAGATGGCTTTTATCAGACTTATGCAAAGACCATCTATTTTGATTTTTTGTAGGGTTTTTTTCATGAATGAGTGCTTTTGTCAATACTTTTTCTGCACATATTGTGATGATCATGTGGCTTTTGTCTTTGGCTCTGTTAACATGGTATATTATATTTACTTATTTGCATATGTTGAACCATCCATGCATTCTTGGTATGAATCTCACTTTGTCATAGTCTATAATTTTCTTAATGATTTACTGCATTCTATTTGCTAGAATTTTACTGAGTATCTTTGCATCTGTGTTCATTAGAGAGATTGGCCTATAGTTCTCTTTTTTGGTTGGTTCTTTCTCTGGTTTTGGTATCAAGTTAATACTTACATCCAGGAATGAGTGAGGGAGAATTGCCTCCTGTTCAATTTCATTCAAGAGTTTGAGGAATATTGGCATTTAATCTTCTCTAAATTTCTTGTGGAATTCAGCAGTAAACCTATCAGGACCTAGGCTTTTCTTTGTTGGTAAGTTTTAATTATATTTGCAATTTCATTGACTGATATCAGATTATTCATAATTTTTATATCTTCTTGATTCACTTTGGTAATTCATACATATCTAGGAATCTCTCCATTTCTTCTGTGTTTTCCACCCTATAAGAGTAAAGATTTCCAAACTAGATATTGATGATCTTCTGAATTTCCATAGAATGTATGGTGATTTCACACTTTTTATTCTTTATTGCATGAATTTGAGTTTTTCTTTCCTTTTTTTTTTTTTAAATAAGGTTGGTTAGGGGTTTATCAATTTTATTTATTCTTTCAAAGAACCAACTCTTCATTTATTCTTTGTATTGTTTTCTTAGCATCCATTGCATTAATTTCTGCTCTGATGTTTATACTTTCCTGCCTTCTTTGGCTTTGGGCTTGCCTTGCTCTTCTTTTTCTACAAGCTTGAGGTACAGCATTAGGTTGCTTATTTGTGCTCATTCTGTTTTCCTGATATGAGAATTCACCACTATAAATTTTCCTCTCAGGACTGCTTTCATTGCATTCCACAACTTCCGATAAGTTGTATTTGCATTTTCCTTTGACTGTAAATATTGTTTAATTTCCTCTTTAATTTCATCTGTGACCCATTGTTTGTTCAGGCAGGTGTTATTTAATTTCCATTTGCTTGTGGAGTTTTTACATTTCTTTTGTGAATAATTTCCAATTTAATTGCACTATGGTTAGTTAATATGCATAGGATAATTTCAATTCCTTTGTATTTACTTAAGCATATTCTATCAGCTAGTATGCGGTCTATTTTGAAGAAAGTCTCATGTGCAGCTGAGAAAAATGTGTATTCTGATGTTGGGTGGGATATTATGGAAGGGTCCACTAAGGCCATTTCAAAAGTTAGGTTCAGTTGTTATTTCTTTCCTGATTTTGTGTCTAGTTGAGCTATCTCTTTGTGAAAATCTGGTATTAAGGTTGCCCATTACAATTGTGTTATTGCTTATGTGATTTTTCATCTGTTAAAATTTGCCTTATATGGTTATATGCTCACTTATTTTGTTCATATATATTTATGATTGTTATCATTTCCTGTTGAAGTTTTCCCCTAACAAGTATGTAGTGACCTTCTTTATCTCTTTTGTTTATTCTTGGTTTGAAGTTCACATTGTCTGCAAACCGAGCAGCTGCCCTTGCATTTTTCTGCATTCCTCTTGCATGGAGTATTGTTTTCTATCCTTTGACTTTCACTCTGTCAATTTACTTTTGAGTTAAATGTGTTTCCTGTGTACAGCATGTTGTTGGATCTTGTTTCTTGATCCACTCTGCCAGTCTGTTTCTTTTGATTGCTGAATTGAGGCCATTTACATTAATGGTTATAACTGATATGTATTGGCTTATCTTTGTTATGTCCTTTTCCTGCTGTTAGTTCTTTAGCTTTTCCCTGTTTAATTGCTTGCCCTGCTTGGTGGTTTCATTCTGTTGTTGTTCCTGGAGTTGTCATCTTTTTCATTTCTTCCAAAAATATCTTTTACTATTCTTTGTAGGGTTGATTTGGTGGTTATTAATTTCTTTAGTTTTTTTTTTTTTTTTGTCATGGAAGCACCTTATTTCTCCATTAATTTTGAAAGATAGTTTTGCAGGTTACATCAATCTGGGTTGGAAGTTGTTTTCTTTCAGCACTTGAAATATTTTACTCTAAGCTTTACTTGACTTGAGAGTTTGCATTGAGAAGTCTGCTGTGATTTTCATGGGCTTTCCTTTATAGGTGATCTGTTTCTTTTCTCTAACAGCTTCTAATATTGTGTTCTAATGCTAAATTTCCAGGATCTTAATTATTATATGTCTGTGTGTAGATTTATTTTACTTGTGGCTAATTGGACTTCTATAAGCCTCACTTAACTGTATGCCATATTTTTTCTCATCCTTGGGAAATTTTCTGCTATTACTTCTCCAAACAGTCTTTTTATGTCATTTGTGTTGACTCCTGCTTTTTCACTGACACCTATCAGTCTTATATTGTTTTTTCTTTGCATTGTCTTGCAGCTGTTCAATTGTTGTTTCCTGGTTCCTTGTTATTTTTAAGAGATTTTCCTTTGTGATTGGTAGCTACAATCCTGTCTTCAAGGTCTGAAAATCTATCTTCAATTTCATTCAGAAAGTTTTGCAAATTCTAATGGAATTTTTAATTTCTGGGATATCTCTTTGAATCTGTTTCATGCATTCCAGTTCTTTCCTATGTTGTTCATTGAAGGTTCCCATCACTTCCTGTGCCCTTTTATTTTTTTATTTGATGTCTTCTTTAGATATGCTGACTGATTCTTTCATTATGGCTATCATCTGTTTTTTTACCTGAGAGATTATTTCTGATCTGATCTGATTTCCATTTTAGCCTCATGGAATTGTTTCTTTACTTCAGTTGCTATCATTTCAGAAATTTTGGGTATGTTACTTCCAATTTCTTATATCAATGTGTCCTGGACTTGTTCTGGGTAGGCTGGAGGTCTGTGATTGTTTTTTGCTTCTTCCTCTTGCCATTTTCTTTTTTTTTTTTTTTTTTTTGGTTTTTCTCTGGTACCAGGAACCAAACTCATGACCTTGCACTTGCCAGGCAGGCACTTTTGCCGCTGAGCTAAATCCCCAGCCCCCCTCTTGCCATTTTCTATTTAAAAGTTTTTTTATTTTGTTTTCTGTGATGAGCTTTGTGAGTTTTGCTAGTAGGTAGCTATATCACTAGTATCAAGGTCTCTGTAAAAGAAGGCTATCTTCTGTGTATAGGAAATTTTTGGTTTTTGTGTGTCCCAAGACCCTACCTTCCCAGTTGAGAGTGGGATGTTGGTTTCTGTTTGGCTCACCCTCCAGACTTTTGGTGTAGGGCTGTGGTGAGGTTGTTACCCAAGCTTCCCAATACTGTTACACAAGGGAGAGCAATTGATTACAACAGATATGACATCTTAGCTACAATAGTGAAACTAGCAATAGTGGTAGCATCAAGCACAATTTAGAAATTGACAAACTATAATAACTACTGATTTTGTACCTTAGACATAGGAACAAAGTCTACAGTTATATAACAGAACCAATCATAAATTAGGAGTTTGCATGCAGAGTATTTCCCTTTGTTAGAGTGGATTTTCCTTGGGTTCCTCCATATGACCTAGTTGCTCAGCCCCTGGCACTTTTCATGCTGGCTGCCTACTCTGCAGTGTAAGGGGATGGGCCAGGCACCTGTATTCCTCTAGACTGAGGTTCCCATGTGGGCAGAGAGCCATGAGGCAGGGTTTCTCCCCTCCAACAGCTCACCATGGTTCTCACCAAATCAACTAACCTTAAAACACAAAACATTTCAGTTTTATACATAAAATCCAGTTGGAAGAAACTTTACTCATTTTTACTGTGAGAAAAAAGGATAATATTGTTTTCAGACTTATGTTTAGTGTTACATTTTCTACCTTTAAAGAAACTGCTACAAGAAATTAGGAAAGAAGTTGTAATGAACAAATTCAAATTCTGCCAATAAATATGCAAACTGAATAAATAACTGAATAAATATGTAAACTGAATAAAATAACTAGATAACATAAACTGACTTAAAACTGAAAGAGCAGATTCCACACAGAATGATTTATATTTTGGACTGTGTGTAGTGGTGAGCAGGATCTCTCAGTTTATGGTGGTGTTAAAATGCTAGTTCAGATCTCTCTGCCTACATTATGCTCAGTGGCTTTCCAAACCAACCAAATAGTATAATTAAAAGTGAAATAAAACTTAACATTTACAGAGTATCTGTCATCAACCCTATAGTTTACTGCTAAAATGGATAATAGTAGAAATGTAAATATAGGTCAAATCATAAACAAACAGGAAACAATTAAAATTTTATAATCTGAAATTACTTAAGGGCATGGGAGGAATAACTCAATATAGGAAGCTCCCACATCTGACTTCAATCTTTGTAAATAAGGCTGTTAACTTATAATTCTCCCTTTCCTAGGAACCCACTGCCTTTAACTCCTAAAAGCAAATGGAGTATAGTTTGTTCCACAACATCACTTGCTTTGTGTTATGTGGATAAAACATCTGGAGATGGGACTGAGTTTCATTTTTCTATCCATCTGGTTGTGCTGGACTCAGAGACATATTTTGCTTCCTCTGTAGAGGTCATTCAACCACAGTCATAAATGTTTTCCCCAGTACCACAGTAAATCCAGAAGTTTCAAGATAAATGCTGATACTGTTGTTTCTGGGACATTACCTTGTCAATGATAACCACAGTGTAACATGCTTGATCACTGGCCTTTGAAGTACAGTGGTTACTTTCAACTGTATCACCTAACTGTGGATCCAGAAACAGTTATTATTTATGTGATTTATTTCACATGTATTGTTTTTCCCAATCCTTTCCCTTTCATCAGACATGAAGACTCATGTATAAGCTTAGAAATGAACTTGGTCTTTCATTTTTGATATTTTAATTAGAAGGTATGACCCTCACTTGTTAGCTTTATATGTAGATGAGAGGATGTGTTTCACACTAATGTCTTACAGAGAACTCATCACATGTTCAGAACAATGTACTGTCATTTATAAATTGAAAACCCTGCAGTGGCTTTTCCATAACACTCCCAGTAAATACACATTCCTTGTAATTAGACTTCTAAAGGTCTAAACAGTATGGCCACTGTCTTTCTGGCCTCATTTCACAGCCACTTAATTTCTTTGAATATACTCCAAATCTTTTTTCAATGGGCCAAACCCATTTGTACCTTAAGTCAGTTAACTGGCTGTGTCCTGGGGAAATAATACTCTCTACATTATAGGAAGGTTCTATGTATACTACAACAAAAAAGAATATGTATTACCCTCCTAGAACTGAATAAGTCTTCAAAATTGTCATTATTTCTAGCACTAATATACCATTGTCCTTTTACTTGTTTTTTTGTTTGTTTGTTTTTCTTCTGGTACCAGGAATTGAACCCATGACCTTGTGCTTGCCAGGCAGGCACTGTGCGGCTGAGCTAAATCCCCAGCCCTTATTGCTGTGCTTTTGAAGTATGGGTCCACTTTTTGTTTATTGTATCCTGCATTTGTTTCCATCTTATCCACAGTAGTTCATTTGAACACACATTTGGGAACATCTACTTTAGGCCAAACATTCTGTTCTGTCAGTTAAAACTCAGTGAGACCTCTGTCCTTAGACAAGTCAAAATCAAATAAGAGTGATTAAAATATGTGCAAAATGGGCAATGCTAGACAGAAAGGAGAAACTGCTGTAAGCGGATTAAAATATCAGTAGTTGAGGGAAGAGCTTTTGTTAGTTTGTATTTTGGGGATTTTTTTCAGTTTGCAAGTAGACTAAAAAAGTTTTCTATGATACATGTTGTGGATTTTCCTTTTTTTGTTGTAACTTAGTTAGGTCTTCAAAAACAGATATAATTTTAGTAATTGAAGTTTTAAAGAAAAGATATTCTCAAAAGAGACAGCGACAAAAATATTAAAAGCAGGAAAACATATATTTTCATAAGGCAGCAATTTTGGGTACAGTATAGTTTGAATATGTAAGAGCAGCTAGTGAATAGATTATTAAGGTGTGTTGAAAGTAAGAGTCTATGATCTATTTAGAAGGAAATGGCGTGTTGACTGACAGCCTTAGAGAAGTAGAGAAGGGAAGAGGCACTATCAAATACCTTTAGGAAGGTGAAGGAAGGGGAGTGGCAGCATGCAAGATAAATAAGACCACAATAGGTTGAAAAATAAGTTAGCAGAGGACAATGTCACAACAGGCAATATTGCTTTTCTGATATATAGCTCAAATATTCTTCCCATCTCCCAGTGGCTCTCTTCTTCTGCC
The DNA here is from genome assembly GCF_000276665.1 of Chinchilla lanigera. Taxonomy (NCBI): domain Eukaryota; kingdom Metazoa; phylum Chordata; class Mammalia; order Rodentia; family Chinchillidae; genus Chinchilla; species Chinchilla lanigera. The sequence continues at coordinate 769,814 of NW_004955540.1, read as the reverse complement.
ACTTTAGCCAAGGTGTTGTAGTAACTTAGGATCCTGTGAGACTTTGAGATCATGAGGGCAGCCTGATTCTCTATGACATCTGCCCTGAAGAAATTCTGTATAAAACCTGGCCATGATGAGAGCATGCTGAGAGAAGCTACAAGAAGGAACAGAGACAATAGAAAAAGATCAGCTTATAAGACCAAAGGCAAGAGAATCTACCATAGCCATCTGTGAACTAGAGAATGGGATCCACTGGCTGCATAATCCAAGAAGGTAAAAGTATAGAACAAGAGTTCAAGGACACAGTGCCACACTGAAGTCTTGGGAGCTCCTTGGAGAGTCACTGATCTGACAGAATTACAATGGTGAGGACACTGGAGTCTGATATACACAGGTGATGGCAGTAGCAAAAGAAACACACAATGGAAGAGTTGTTATTGTTATCCAGGCTGATTTTTTCCTTCTTTCCATCCAGGCTACAAACTGCTGGATGGGCCATTCACAATCAGGCTGAGTCTGCCCTCTTCCTCTGTTTTCTGGCCAACAGGCCAATCATCTACATACAGGCCAATCAAAAGTACACTTTATTAATCTGATAGGCTGGTACTTAACCCAGTCAAGCTGACATACCTAAGTTAACTGTCAGAATCCACCCCTTATAAACTTGACAACTAGATGCATCTCCTTAAACAATACTTAATCTCCAAATAAAGATAATAGCAAGTTTATAATTCTGCCAATAAGATAAAATTATCCCACATACAACCAAAATGCAGTCATTCCCTCCCCAGAATAAGAGGCAAAGTTTTTCCTTGGGAGATCTTATTCCTTTCCTGACACTCAATAACTGAAATATTGTAACTTAGATTTAACAGTACTTAGGTTCTCATATTAAGTCAATCAGTGTTGTATCACATGATATAAGAACACAAAGAAAAAAAGATACCTTCTTAGAATATGTGTGTATATGCACAAGCATATTAACAAAATTGGAAAGAAATGCTCATAACAATTACACATTTGCTCCCTCCACAAATCTGTTTCCTAAGGTATTAGAGATTGATACATTTTCTGGACACTCCAGTGTAGAGTGACAGGTTTTACCTGGCAAATCCACTTCAGCAATCCCATCTCCCAGAACTTTTGAATCCCCTTATAAGCACTAAACCAAGGAACAGGAGTTATCACTTGCTTATTCACAGTTGGCCATCTGTGGATCTACATTTCAGCCAAACAACCAAATACATCATTAGCACTTTTTATAATGGCAGGATCTGTGACATTAAATTCATAATCTCTGCTTTAATGGGCCCCTATGAAGAAATTCAGCCTGATCATTGTATGTCCCTTCCATGATCATCTTGCACTCTTAAAATCCATTCACATAACTACTCCACAGACCTCTGTTTATAAGAACTGGAAAGCTCAACATGTCCTTTGAGAATGTAACACACTTCATGGCTCTGCTGTGTCCCTCACTTTTGGGGGCCTTCTGAGATTGAGCCTGAATCTAGGATTAGGGGCAAAAGTGGGTGGTGAGTTTGGGTCCTGAGATCGTTAGCAACATCTTCCTTGACAGCTACATCATCACAGGCCCAAAGCGTTCTGTGAACAGCACAGGATTGACTTCCTCAAACAAAGGTGATAAGGTTGGAGAGGCAGTGAGGACATGCATGGGGGTCAGTGGGACGCTTCTACCTCTGCCAAAGTTAACTCCAGAGTTTAGGATTTCAGTGTCTCTAGCTTCACCAAATTCCTCCAGAACATCTCCATCCCAAACAACAAGATCCTGTTCTTTTCCACTTTCCCTATAAATACATTTTTAGGTCAAGAGTTAAATGTGTACTGCAATTCAGCCAGTTGCATGGTGAGGGCTTGTGTCTGGTTTTTGCCAACTTGAGCCCTATAGCTATAGGACCAAAGATTCTCCTTCAGGAAGCACTTAGGAGACTTGGGGTTGTTCAAGCATGTCTGAAGCTGAGAAACTGGATCTTTGAACTCATTATTTTCCTTATTACTTTATCCAGAGATGCTAAGAGCAACCAGTCAACATCATTATATTTCTTAGTCTTTAAAAAGTGTTTAAAAAGTGTTCAAAATTATGTATGTCAAGTCTCTAAATTTCTTGCATTTCACAAGTGGTGGGCTTGAACTCTCAGATTGATCTATGTTGTCTATTTCCTGAAACACAACTGGACCATCTGTACTTTCTATGGTTTCTGAGGGAAAGACTGTGGTAACTTTAGGTCTCACTGACTTAGAGATTCAACTCCACGAACCACTAATCTGATTAGGAAAATTCATCCTTACACTTGTGTTTCTTTAGAACTACTTCTGGCACCAAAATCTGCATGGGTTAAAATTCTCTGGGGAAACAATGAATGGAGTTTATATAGATAGCAAAGGGATACATTATAGATTAGGAGGCTTATGGAACCACCGGTGGGAGAACACAGTCACTGTCTGTGTGCTGGAGACCTGGAAGGTGCAATAGGTGTTCAGTTGGGTAGCAATGGATGCAGAACAACAGAGGCAAAGAGTGCAGCCCTAGCCTGAGACTGAAGTCCTAGAAGCTCCCTGGGCAGTCACTGCTCTAACTGTATTGAAAGAAACTGGAGTCTGATGTCCACAGGTGATGGTAGCAGCAAAAAAAAAATGGAGCTTTTTATGCATGCTAACTTCTCCTTCTTTCCTTTCATTTCACCTAGGCTACAAGCCTATCAGATGGCACCACCCACAATCAGGATGGGTTTTTGCCCCTCAGTTTGGTGGCCTGCCTGCCAGTCATCTCTAGAAATAGAGAGACACACCCAGAAGTGTGCTTCAATAATCTGCTAGATGGGCCGAGTATATATATATATACATACACAGCTCAAGGGCACAGCGCCTGCCTGGTAAGTACAAGGTCCTGAGTTTGATTCTCACTACAAAAAAAAAAAAAAAAAAAAAAGAAAGAAAGAAAGAAAGAAAAAAGAAAAAATAATCTGCTAGGGGTTTCTTGGTCTAGGCAAGTTGACTTATCATAATGGATGGTCAAAATGACCCAGTTGTCAGCACCAGCTGGGCTTCCAGGCTCAGTCAGACCCACATGCACCATTTTGAACTTCCAGGGCTGTCTTTAAATGACTGTGGACTAAGTGATAACTGAACAGAGCTGCAGGAGAGAATTCATGAAAGTACTGCCTATCTGACCCTTTTCCAAATACCTTCACACAAAACCATGAACAGAATAAAATATGTCCTGTTTTACACTAGATTTGGGGGTAATTTTACATGTACCGACTGTAACAACAAACTAGGAAGTAAAAATTGAGTCTTCTTTTAAGAAATTATCAATCAGAATTAAAAAGAGAGGAGGTGTACAGGAGCAGTAACTAGGAACTCTATGGGTTAGTGATTGATTAGATGTGGGAGACATGACAAAAGAAGGTAGCAAGTATCTCATCATTTCATGTCTGGGTAAATACTGGTATGTTATTTCCATTCACTGAAATACACAATTGCTAGAACTGCCCTATTTAATGTTCACTTGATCATTCACTTATTTAACAAATAATTATTGAGTGTACAGTGTGTGTCCGTGTGTGCTCTGCAAACTATGAATACAAAGAAAAAAGAGTCTTATCCACGAAGAAGTTTCAGTCCAGAAGAAAGCATATGAGGTGAAAGCTGGTAGGCTAAGTGCCATGGAAAAGGGTCAGCTCAGCTAAAGTGAGGACAGAGAAGATGAATTAAAGCACGAAGGTGCAAGATCAGCCAAGGTTTGTCCAGCCAGATCACTTCTGAAATTTTTCTCCAGGGATTCTGGTCTATTCCTTTTCTATCTATAGCCCTACAACTCTGTTAACATAATTCTGACACATCTGGGTGACTACTCCCTGTCCCTGTCTAATTTCTAATGCCCCTTTCAAATTTTTTGCTTCACAAGAGCCTCTCTACATGTGTTTCCTGTAGCCTTTCTTGACCTCTGTTGCCAGTGAAGAGAAGTTGTTTATTGTCTCTGTAACATGTCTGACTCTTTTATAGTTTCCAAAGTTGTGCTCTTTCTGTTCTCTTCCTCTCAAAGCCCACACAGTCAAAGCTCAACTGAAGTCAAATCTCCTGGAGTCCTCACTCTGCAGCATGTCCCCTTTCCCTGCTCCCTCAGGACTTTGTAGCTCTATCACGCGCTGTGATCTTACATTGTGCTGATCTATCTGTGAGAATGTTCTGTCCTCCTAACTAAAACGCATTATAGGATACTCACCTAAATTTACATTTTAAATTCCTTATTGCTAGCACTGTGCATTGTATTCAGGAAGTATCTGATGAACACTGCACAGTGCTGATTATATTGATGCTGAGTTTTACCTCCTAATATTTCAAATACTGCTTATTTATCTCATATAATTGATCTGTTGTTTAAAATCTTGTTAAGTGGTTTCCTTCTTAATTATAATTTTAAAGGTTGTGATTTGACATTTGGGAATTTGTTTTTTCTAGCTCTTAATTTTTTGTCTTTTTCAGAAATTGAAAACTAGCATTATTGGTCCCTACATTAAAAGCAACCTGGTTCTATAAATCTTAGATATTAGAAAGTAAGGACCATGTTAACTGTATTTACATTTTCAAAATCATACCTTTGTGTGGAGCATTTATAACTTCAAATGCATTTTCTAATAAATAAATGTTAATGTAATTATTATTTTCATCCAAGCCAGAACAAGGAAAAAGTGTAAGTAGGATCAATTTCTTACTCTATTACTTAAAAGAATTTAACTGGACTTGTACTACTTAAGCATGTTATACTAGAGTAAATTTAGAGCTCACACAGAAGTTTCCTTAATACATCAATATGTGAGGGGAAATGAGGCTGACTGGTAAACAGACACGTGTTTTTACAAAGGTCTCAGAAACCTCACAATCTGTAGCTGGTGCTAACAGTCTAGCCGTGGATATGTCATTTAAACCTCCCGCGGGAAACAAAGTAACTGACCCAGAGGAAGTTCATGTTGACCAAAATGTTGTTTTATTTTGTGTCTCATCTTAAAAATAAAAAAATAACGGACATGTTGTTTCTCACATTCCCATTCTTTATTTGCCGCATAGGGACAAAAAGCTACAGAATGTAACTTTATTTGACTTGATTTTCTTTCACCAGTCCCAAGTTGGCTATGAAGTTCTGGTGAAATAAAATGTCAGGGTGTGGTCCACTTGCTGTTACACATTTTTAAAATTTCTTTTACAGGAATAAGCCAGTAGGAGCCAGAGGACAGCACTCCAGAGCAAGTGTGAGGAAACTTATGCACATCCCCATTTTTCCTCTTAATCCCACTGTGGTCTGACAGCCAGTTCCTGACGCGAGTCCCTGACAGCGTGATCAGGGGATGATAGGTCTCTGGGCTCCTCTCCTGTGCTGAGTGTTGATGATCTTGCAGAGTCCCTGCTTCCACTTCTCAGAAGAAGTGAAAATTTACATGCAGTAGTTCATCCACCCCAGACTTCTTCAATATGGAGCTCTACTCCGAGGAAACACAGTTTTCCCACTCATTCTGGTTAAACAGTTTGCAACATGAGGGGTGCAGACCCTGTTTCTCTATCAAATACATTTGAATCCATCCTATTCACTATTTGTCTTGTGATTTGCATCTTATAAGTGACTTGAAACTCAAACTTCTATCTTTTTTTCACCGGAATAATAAGAATGTTTGATACCATGTATAGTGCACAGAGTATCAAGTATTTTTGAAAGAAAAACCTTATACTAATTAATGTATTTTAAAAATTTCAAAGTAGGTTTCAAATGCAGGAGGTTTTGTTATTGATTCTACCCAGGTGGACAAGGATACTCTAAACCAGCGTTTATCACTGAACATGATGATCACCACCAGAGAAAAGTATGAGTGTTGGGGAACAATCAGGTGCAGAGAGTACTGAAGACAGATTGGAATGAAGCGTCGTTGTTCCAAATCCAAACATCCAGTAGAAGGAGTGCATGAATGAAACAGAGAGAAGGGACATTTCAGAAATGGAGGAAGGAGGCCCCAGACAGAAAAGCAAGAATATGATATACCGATTTACTGAACAATTTATTACCAGTATGAAACATTTTACATTATACAGTATATCAATAAAATCTCCTTCATTTGCGTTAAAGTAAACATGAACAATGATAGGTGAGAGCCCAGAGAGATCAAACACAGTGCAGGCCTCGGATGACTAGGATAGCACACAAGCCAGGGCCAGGTGGCTTGAAGGCAGAATACATACAAGCCAATGTGGTTCTTTAACAAAAGCAGATGTTGCCTCACAGATTACAGCCACAACTTGCATATTAACTTGGGGGAATGTGGTGCCTCAGCCTCTTACCTGTCGCTGACACTTTAATCTGACTCTTTCACACGCCCACGCACAGAGCAGGTAGAGTCCAGACCAGAGACACAATGGGTGTCCTGCACAGCAGTGGGGGCATCACTTAGGGTTGCAGGAGACACAGGCAATGCACACAATGGACTGAAAAGACAGGCAAGACAGAGAGTGGAAGGAGAGGAAGGAGAGCATCTGACAAACCACAGCTGACACTTCCTTTAATTTATGTACAGTGTTCCTCAGCTTCTGGGGCCCAGAGTCACCGGGGTTGGGGGTGGGGCACCGGAACGTGGTATTCAATAAGAACAAGAGGATCTCTGTTGGAAGACTGGGAAGTTCTTCACGGATTGCACTGGTCTGAGTCACTTTCTTGGTCTGAAATCCCCTCATAGCTGTGCTAGTGTAGATTTTCCAGAATACAGACAAGAGCTTCATACCATGCTGCCGGCTGCAAAGACACAGTGGGCTGGCTGCTTTGCCATGGACTTGCTTTCTGAACAGCCACTGCCTTCTAAGAAGCCCTACTGTAGATCTCATCCTGCATCCCATGCCCTGGCTCAAGCAGGAAAACAAAATGTACCCAAATTTGAAATTTCAAAGTGCCCTGGGGAAGGCCTGTTGGAGAGAATGTCCAGGTTATGTCTTACATGTTTTTTTTAAAAAACTAGAAACAATTCTGTCTGCTGAAGTGCTAGCTTCAACATTTGCTGTTTGAAAGCTTCCCAAGCAGAATTAATTCACCACAAATGCAGAGTAAAAACCAGGATTTAGCTGAGGAAAGTACTAGGTGGGTTTGAGGGTATTTATAGAGGGAGCTGTCACAGACTTGTTTGGCTAGATATTCTGACAGAGACGAGAGGACTGTCACATCAGTCCTATGGCACAGATGAAAAGACTGGCAATGAAAGCTTCACTTTCCACAATTCCCACACCTAGGAAGTGGTGATGTTGGGATAAGAACCCAGGTTCTGACTCCCAGTCCAGTGGTCTCTTCATTTTAATACACACACACATAGATATTCCTGTGTGATGCCAATAATTTAACCTGCCCAAGGGAGATGTACAAGTATGTGTCCTCTGGTTTGATTTAATGTTTACTGTACCTAATTTCTGGATTTGTGGCCTCTGAGGGGCCTCCTGACAAAATGATGGAAGCAGCATCCAGAGGAGGTGGCTGTACCTGGAAGCTACATTATGTTGACCTTTCCTTACATCTTATTTACTTCCTTACAACACAAACCCAGGTACGTGACATCACTGAATGCAAAGACAGAAGACAGGCTAGAGTTAATGTGCTAGAACTGGAAATAAGTAGAGAACAAGAGTTTCTGGATAGCTGTATGATTGGGATTCTTTTTTATCTATCTTCTCCTGGCTATAGACTTTTGATTTTTTTGATTCTGCTTTGTTTTACCTCTTTAATTAAGTATACAAGAGCTAAGAGTTAAAAGGAAAAACTCTCTCTAAGCTTTCCTATACAATTCTAATCTTCTCTGTCACAGTAAATCACTTTTTACAGATCAATCATTATAATAAAATTCACCTTTTACTTCTGACTTCATGGTAAGCTGAGAGATTGGAGCTAAGTAACAACACCCTTCCCTTGGAAGAGGTTGCGGCACGGAAGCCATAGAGAACTGGAATAGACAAAGCAGTCTCAGCAGCACTCAGTAGATGGCACACAAAGCGCCAAGCTCCCGGCTTAGAACAGGGAACAGAAGACCAAGGCTGGGCTGCCCTGAGAGCAAAGCTACCTGAGAATCTGGTGGTTGTCTTTCAGGCAGGCCAAAGAAGTGTGTTTCTAAGCAAAAGCATAAATGCACAAAAAACATATAACAATCAAAATGAACCGTCTCTGTAATTAGAACAAAATGTTCAATAGAAAAGCAACAAAATTTAAGCAGAATCTGGGTTTTATATATACACGCTCACTTTCCCAGCAGAATTTATTCAGGGAGTCAGAGATATTGATATTTGGGGCAATAATTACTATGTGATGCAAACCACACAAAGGACATAGATCACCTCACTTGTTCTAGGAACAGCCTGCTAATATTACCCCCATTTACGGATGAGGAAATCATGGGGCCAAAAGGTCAAGAACCTCACCCAAAGCAAATGAAAAAGTCTTAACTCAAACCAGAATCCATATTGTATAGAAACCTGTAATAACCCATTTTGGCAAAAAGAAAATGGCCTTTCATTTAAAATTCACAATTTCCAAATCCATAATGCACTTCCAGGGTTTTTACACATTATAGAGCAAAGCTTCAAGGGTGACCTAGAGGAGTTTTTTGTTGTTGTTATTAAAGTCATCTTCTACTGTTGGATGAAAGGACACTATTGCCTTTCACCTCCAACCATCTCCTGAAAAGTGGCACAGGTTTGCAAATAAGGTTTGATTTTTTGGGCTGGGATGAAAACCTAAAAAAATCTAGTGTTATCTCGCATAAAAAGATTAGTTAACTAGAGAAGGAGAGAATGAAAATGTTTTCCAAACTGCCGTTTGCTTGGCCAAACTCCAGCGCAGAATGAAGTGCCCTCTTTGCTGAAGACCAGGGACTGCTCACACCCAATTACTTACAACTCAGAGCTAATACTTTCATTTTTTTTTCCAGACATGAAATCAATCACTGAATGAGATCTTTGTAAGTTAGGAGCGTAACCAGTCCAACCTCATGGCTGTTTGTGATTATGGCTGGTAAAATGAAAGATTGTTCAGCAGATATTAATAGTCAAAATGATGGAGAGGGGGAAGCAAATTAATCTCATTTAGAACTTCCAGAATGGAGAAGCCAACTCATGAGGAGATCCTCGGATCACCATGGGATGACCAGGACTCTGTTCTATTTGATCTTCCAAGAGCCCCTTGTCCCAGTGCAGGTGTTGATGAGTGGAGGCGAATGCCTGACACTGCCTGGTATTTCTCTTACTGGTCAGGAAGTGAGCGTTCTCCTGGCCTAGCTTCCTCTCTGATTCAGTTATTTTTCTCTAGTTAGTTAGCATGCAACACAGTTGGGCATGTCTCCACGGAAGAAAGCATTGCCTCCCTAACATCCAAGCTGTGCACATGGCCATGAGTGCTTCCGGAACAAGCTTGACAAAGTACAACTGGGGGTGACTTGAGGCTCCCTGTGATTTTCTAAGACCCACTGATGCAAGCATGGATTTTGCATCTTAGGCTAAACAATAATGAACAAAAGAATAATATTTCAATTCAAATTGTAATTGAGTTTTATTGAGCCTTTACTATGCTAATTTGCTTAATACTGTCCACAGCCACCTGTCCTAGTTGTAATGGCAGTTAGCAGAGCAAATGGCTTGCAACCCTAAGTTGTTTACTACTTGGCCCTTCACAGGAAAAAAGTCTTTGTCTATATCTTATTTAAACTATAATGAAATAAATTGAGTGAGAATATTTTTTTCCTAAGACTTCAGCCTATTAATAGTTTAATGTTTCAGAGAAATTGCACAGATCCAGTTTAGTCTGTATGGACCTTTGAGAAATAAAAGATTTCTGAAGATCATGACTGAAGCAAAATGAAAACTGACCTGAATGCATCGACCAGGTTTGGCCCTCTGTGTTAAGTCAAATTACATTAACATAAGCTACCAAGTCACTCCTAGTTATTGCGCTGAAACATGAAATCATAGCCTACATAGGTCAAAAGTAATTCAGTGTCAGCAATATCTGTGGCTCACGTGGTTCCTCAAGGGAAGGGTGCTGGCCAGCGAGGAAAGGGTTTCTTCTGCTATGCAGCATGTGTATCAGCTTTCCTCTGTCATGCATTGCACCCAGCTTTGCCTAATTTTCCAGGGCTTAATATAATCATCTTACAGCACAAATTCATTCACAACCTGGTAGTCCGATAAGGAATAAAGATTCCCTCTAAACAGTCTACACTTAGAACATGTTACAAAGCAAGCACAAGAGGGACAGTTCCAGGAGCTCCGGAGCACGGGTACTGCATGCAGGGCCAGAGCAGCACTTGAGAAGCTCCTTGTGAGGGCACAGAACTTCCGTTCCTGCCTTTGTATGTTATACTTGCTAGTACATTTAACAGCAGAGCCCTGAGCCATGATGGATTTTTGTGGTACTGCAATCAGGTTTCTTTTTTCCATTTCAGCGAAGTAATAACACAACTTATACACATAGTTGCATATGTCTATGCTGTGATTTGAATCTATACACAGTGTACATACACATGTATGATGATAGTGCATCACAGCTTCTTCAGGTTAAACCAATTTTAAGAATGCCATAAAATAATTACTACTATGAGGTGTAGTGAAAATAGTAAAGCCTTTAGGTGCAATCAATCAACACTTTCTTATTCTTCAGCAATTTTTCTCCTAATTTATATTATGTTCCCACTGAGCTGTAAGCCCCATGAAAGGGAAGCATGTTGCTGCCTAGCTGACCAGTCATTAATCCCTCAAGACACAGTATCATCTCTGGAGCACAAACACATAGTCGTCGTGGGAAGAGAACGGGAACACAAGCAACGGTGGCATCTCCAGTAGCTGAGGTGACAGAAGCAGCCTTGAGTCTTAACCACACACCCAGAGCTGTTCAAACAGTTTAGAATTATATCTCAGAATCAGTCATGACTGTATGAGATAGCTTAATAAAACTGCAGTGTAGGATTGGGGAAAAAATGGTTCAACTTTTAAAATATGAAACAATCAGCAATGCACACAAGCTGCAGTTGTTTCTTTACTTCATACAGAATAGAAACTTTAAATTCATTCCTTCAGATAATTTTTATTATGTTAAGGTAACTGTATTTCTTTCCTATGGCCGTTGAGGCAAATTACCGCAAACTTGGTGGCTGAAAACACAGACTTTGAGTCTTACAGTTCTGCAGTCCAAAGTCTGAAATCAGAGTTTTGGCAGTTCTGTCCCTCTGTGGGGCTCTGCAGCAGAACCTGCTGCCTGTCCGCTTCCAGTGCTGTCAGCACCTCAGCTTGTGGATGCCTCTCTGTCCCCTTCATCTCCTGTCACCGTGCCTCTGCATGTCTTTGTCTAATCCCCTGAACTGCCTCCTCAGAACTACCGGACATGATGTTTAGGGCGTACCCAGCTTCTACAGGACATACTCCTCATTTCAAAATTAAAACCCTCTTTTGCCACATGATGCAACACTAAGTCTTTTGTTTAATAAAATAATAATTACAGGTTCAAGGGGTTAGGGATCATAATCTGGGGCCAGTTTTTCTCCCACATCACAGTAGATGCATTCACTGATCCTAATCCCATATTAAATCAATGAAATCCTAAAATGTGCCTTAAAAATTGCTTTTAAATTTTCTTGGGAAAGAGAAGAAAATGAAGCCAAAATATCCTTGATCTTGGTGGCAATTAAAATTATTTTAAGATGACAGATGATGGTGTTCTCCAAAAACTTACTTTCTTCAGTGCCTAACCCTGCTCTATGATAAAAAGTAGATGTATAAAGGACAAGTGACAGACAACAGCCTCTAACTCAACACATCACCATGACCATCTTTTCAGAGATTAATAAAAGAAAATGAATGAGCTATCAAAGAAATTTCTGTTATTAATTTCTCAATTTTTTAACCTTCAAGAAAGGTCCAGTAAAGACCTGTTATTTGATTAAAAGCAGACGTTAATAAAAACGGGTTAGAATCACAGTGATAACCTGTGCTCAAGAACACAAATAAAAAGCACCCTTAAAAGGAAAGGCTCACATGTGTTCACATTTGACGCTGGGCAGCAACCGTTCGATGGTGGAGTGAGATTACTACCAGCTGTACATACCCACATCACACAATAGCGTCCTACCCAACTAGGAACTTTTCTTTCTTACACTCTCCTTCTCCCAAGAGTTCCATAAAACATTACCAAACCTTCCTCTTCCTACCGACCACTCACCTTTTCCAAACCATACAGATGAAAAAAGAGAGACTTCAAAATCTTGGAAGAGAGAAAGTTTACTCATTTCTCCACAAGAGTAAGAATGGCAAGATCCTTCTCTCTGATTATGATTGATATATTTCCTACTGTTTTCCAGTAGCATTGGCAAGCTTTTCATCTTTACAGCCTGAAAATCACCACTAACCTATAAAATGAACTGTTTTGAATAAGACAATCAGATTTCAATAAAGCATCACTTATCTGTAAATTCTAACCATTGGAAATAATGCACAATGTCAGCCTGACCAGTCTCCTGAATTTCAGGCATGATAACTTCTGCATGCTGGTTTATCCTAATTTCCTTTTCGAATATCTCTGTGTCCCTAAATTGGTCTTATTGTAACCTAATGAAGTCTCTATACAAAAATGCTTGGGTGTTAGGATAGAGAAGTAATGAAGACAGAGTAAAGAAAACTGAAGAAGCCCTAGATTAAGAGGTATACACATTTTTGTTCAGTTTTAAATGTTTAAGATCATCGTAAAACTCTTGTTTAGAGAAAATATCCCCAATTTAAATAAGAAAAACCAATAGAATGCAAATCAATGCCTTACTCTTTCTAACAGGCAAGATAAAAAAAGGAAAGACATGAGATTTTTTCAGTATGGACATCATTGCTTTTTGTCTCCAGATATAACTAAACTAAAATTAATGAACAAAACATTTTGGTAGAAACAAAAAATTTTGGTAGAAACAAAAAATTTTGGTAGAAACACTGTGTTCTAAAATGAGATGATCAGGGCAAATAATTACAGAGTTTTTTACCTCTGAAAAAAAGTTAAGCAACAAATAGTAATGAATTGAGACAGAAAGTAACCTCTCCACTTATAGGTTGCTGCTGTCTACCACGCAGGCTGGGGCAGATGCTCTGTTCATTGAGGACTCCCTTCCTATGTCTGCTTCAGCATTCACACTGCATTCTAATTGTTTGTCCCCTCCTCCCAGGCTCCCCCTACCTCATATGAACTCTGTGAGAATGGGATGCATCAGCTTATGTTACTGAAATCTTAGAACATAGCAAAGTATGATTTATCTTAAGTGATAAGCATTTGTTGAATGAAGAAATGGAAAGAAGATGTCACAGAAAGAAAGGCAACTAGATTCACACTCAAAAGAAGAAGGTATTCTTAGTTGAAGTATCATTTCAAACTCATATTAATTCACTCCTGGTTTACAAAGCTTCACCTGGCCTAGTGTCAACCACTAACAATCCAATAATGAGAGAGATTGTTTATTGATTTTACAACTCTTTCAGGACAAGTTTTTTTTTTTTTTTTTTGGTTTTTCTCCGGTACCGGGAACCAAACTCACAACCTTGCGCTTGCCAGGCAGGCGCTTTTTGCCGCTGAGCTAAATCCCCAGCCCCAGGACAAGTGTTTTATACTCACAACTTCTGTAGCAATGTTGATGCTAGAGCAGGTGAGTGTCACTGTCCTCATCTTATGAATAAGAATTAGACTCAGGGCAGTGGTCTTTCTGATCTTTGGCCCAGTTGTACATACTGTAGTTCTCAAGCTAATGCTCTTCCACTGTACCGCCCTGCCCAGTATTTCCCAAGGCTTCTTACATTCTTAACCATAAACAGTGGATGAAAGTTGCCTTTATCTTATTTGACAAAGAAATTACACTATATTAAGGAGAGTAAAATGCTCTAAGGGGTTACTGATATATAGAAGAGCAAATGATATGAGACTAGACAGGGAGATTATCCAAGACTGTGAAAATAAAGTCATCTAGAGGAATTGACATCAGCTTCCAGTCCCTAGCCTTTTGTGGAATCTTCTAGCTTGAAAAGTAGATTTCTGTCTTAGTTCCTTTTGTTGTTACTGAGACAAAACACCGACATCCTAAGTTAATGGGGAAAGGTTTATGTAGCTCACAGTTTGTAGAGGTTTCAGTCCACAATTGCCTGGCTCCAAAGCAGGGAGGCACACGACACAGGAACAACCATTAAAGGCAGCCAAAGACAGGAAAAGCAGCAAGGAATCTTAGCCTCTTTTTGCTACCTTTTACCTTATCCAGACTGCTGGATAAGGGCAGGGCCAAATCAATCTGTGGACTGATGTAGTAATCACACACCTTTAATCTCAGCATCACACACTCTAGATTCAGCCTGCTCTGAAAAAGCCCTATGTTTTGGAATTCTGTCTTGGTCACTTTTCTCTTGTTGCTGAGACAAAATACCCAATGCCCAAAATTAAGGAAGGAAAGGTTTCTTTAGCTGACCATTCGCAGAGGTTTCAATCCATACTCGGCTGGCTCCAAGGCAGCGTGGCACATGGCAGAAGGCAACAGTTCAAAGCAGTGGAAAACAGCAAAAGCAACAAGAGCAAAAAGGGAAGAGCAAGGGAGAGCAAGCCTCTTTCCCTTCCTTATACTGTATGCAGGCTCCCTGCCCTACTGTGGATGTAGCACTCCCACCCATAATCCCAGCGTTGGAGTCATGGATCAAGGATCAATTGGAACCATGGATCAATCAAAAACTCTAGAAGCCCACCCCACGACTGCATGAGGCTTTGGGGGGACATCTAGACACAAACCATGACACCATATGACCACATGAGGCTTTTGGAGGACATCTAGACACAAGCCATAACAGTTTCCTACTCTATTTTTTAAAGTTGCTATAACAGAACCCCTGAGGCTGAGTAATTTATTTTTTTAAAAATAGAGGTTTATTTGGCTCCTGATTCTGGAAATTTGGAGGTGCAAAAGATCTGCTTGGCTTCTGCTGAAGGTCCTGTAGCACTTTGGCTCATGGCAAGAGGTGGAAGAGAAAGTGGGGGTGCATAGAGAGGCATGGGGGGAGGTGCCGGGCTTGCCAGCACCAATGTGCTCTCCATAACTAGCCTAGTCCCAGAGGAGCAAGGACTTCTGTACAGCTGCATGAATCCATTCTTGAACCAGATCTCCCATGTCCTCATTAACTCTCAAAGGTCTCACCATATCTCCATATCTCCACACCACTACACTGGGAATAACATTTCAACATGAGTTTTGGTGGGGACCCATCAGAGCAGTGACATTCTCCAAGAAAGATTTGGAGAGCCCCAAACAATGGGCCCTCAGACAAAGCCAAGAATCCAGTGCCCAAAGGCAGAGTGAGCCTTAGTTCCCACCCCCTCCTGACCCGTCACGCACAGACTGGAAAGAAAGCCATCAGTGCTGACCAGCGTGGGTCACAGGTGGAATCTGGTTACTAACGGACTAGACTCAGGGCTGCCCAGGGGACGGGAAGCAGTGCCAATGCTCTCAGGGAGCCCAGGTCCTGCAGGTGTCACCAGTCAATGAGTTGAAAAGAGTGCACTGGATCCAGGAGAAGCTGGAGTGTCCTGCTTGGTATCAGATCACCGAAGGTTCTGCACCACCGTTGAAGGATAGAAATAAAAGATCGCCAATTGTGACTAAGACTGAATTTCTGGAGACATCAAGAAGAGGAGGACTCAGAATAAAAGTTAGTTCAATAAATCTTTAAACAATGCATTGTATCACTTCTCACATCACTTAAACTGCTGGAAAATATTTCCACCTGATATGAAATGATAAAGTTATTTATCATTTTGATCATTTTACCCCTTGGTCTTCATTATCCCATTATGGAAAATAGTGAAAGCACTACTTTCTTAGTGTCTGCTTATGGAAAAGGAAACTACATGTTGAACATTTTTATTTTTCATTGTTAAGGTATTTCTTTTTCCGCGACTTCCAAACCTGACTGATATTCACTATTACTTGGCTAAATATATTTTTATATAGTGCTGTGCTCTATCCTTAGATTTACTGTCTATTAAATTTTTGTAAACTCAAAATATTGGTAAAGTACAATGGAATGAATCTATCATGCAACTTGGCTAAAAAAAGAGGCTGCCATAAGTTAGCTTCTTCTGATGATTGGTTAAATGAATGTGACCCACATGCTTGAAGACCTTTGGAAGCATGTCAGAAAAACCAGAAAACAGATCAACCACTGATTCAGATTTAAGTATGGCTGAAATCCTTTTCATTTTTGTTTAATGGCATAGTTCAGGAACAAAATTATTCCATCAGAGGAAAATTATTTTCATAAAATGGACATTGGGAATTTACCCACTGAAGTCTGAAAGAAACTCAGATGTCTCCACGTCCGGCGGTGATGTGTTCTGACAGCCAGGGAGGGGGCAGTCTGCCATGCAATACAGCCACCTGTGGCTGAGCAGGAGCTGAAGGAGCCAGGTGGGACATGTGTCCCAGGAGGAAATTTAAGCCTATCCTGGCTTCCTTTAAGGCAGAGGGAAGTAAAAAGCTTCCAGCAGGGAGGCTGAAGAAGAGAGATCTGAGCACGTTTGTTAGCTCTCTTCCATGTGAGGGGAAGGAGAGGATCTATAAAACAGGAATGTTGACAACAAATGTGTTTCTGGCACATTTGAACTGTTAGCTACAGAAACACACAGTTGCTCCTCTGAAACTACAGGTGTGTCTGGATGGATATGAAGCCAGAAGTTACCTCAGTCACGCTCAATCTAAAAAACTTAAATACTAAATAAAATGTTATTCTGAGAAAATAGTTGTTTGCAAATTGGAAAAAAAAGTCTTGAGCATAGAAAAAACCCACAAATACAAAGGAGTGTGCTGTCCCATATCCAAACTCTTACTGAAATGCAAGACTTTAGCTTTTTTTGTCATGTTTAATACCAAACTAGGGAAGAAAAACTAGCATTTATTTGCAAAATTTTCTCATTTCTCTGCCCCTCTCTCCTCTGAGGTAGAAGAGGAAAATGAAATATGTTTAAGTGGAAATATCAAAAGAGAAAACCTGAGAACAAAACACATGGGCAGTGGACAGTGTGCTGCCAGTTCAGAATTTTACTAGAAACAGAAGAACACGCTCATTGGGCTGCTGTCACGCACCATGTCTGCTGTGTATGCTTCACCTTTACGCCTCATTTCAAGCAAGGGAAGAGGAGCGCTATTCACATTTTGCAAACTAAGAAACTGAAATTGGGAAATATTAAATAACTTTGCAAATATATAGCTCTAAGCAGAGGGAAGTCAGAAACAAGATGCTAGCTTTATGGCTCTAATGACATTTCCCCCTGAGATACTAGTATCATACATCATTGCCTATCCAAACCACAGTCAAGATTCTTTGAAAAGTTCAAAGAAAAAACTGTTTTAAAAAAATTACACGCCCATCATTAAAGCTTCTCAGATAGTTAGGATTAACATTTGGATCAAAAATTGCCGGAGTAGGCTATCTCATGTTCAAGCCCAGAGCTGATCAACAGGAGCCAAGCAGGGAGCGGGAGGCCTGCATGTGAGAGGCAGGGTGCTGCTAGCATAAGGATGGGTGAGGAGGAGTCTAAGCAGGGGTGTGTGATCACTTTTTGTGGTTGTAAGAGACAGAAAAGCTGATTAAACTCATTAAATACAAAGAATCTATTGGTTCTTCCTCATGTACCTGTGAACCCCAATTATAGGGCTCTCAAGGCTCAACTGAGAATAAGACAGTTTCTCTTCATCCTTATTTTCTGCTTCAAACACTTCTACAAACACATTTTTTTCTAATTCAGGAAACACAGAAAGAAAAAAGCCTTCTCCTTCCCATCTTTCCTCCCCAGAAAAGTAAGTCACACTGGTAATTCTTAATCCTAGTTGGCCCCGGGCACAGACGTGAAACAAACAGAACAACCAAAGGGAAACAATGATCAAGATGATGCAAAGCGTCGACGAAAGAAAGAAATAAATTGTGATAATAAGAAAAAAAATGAGAATTATGAGTGAACACATGTATCTATTTTTTAAAAATGCAAACATAAATACCCCAAAGTTCCCTAAGCTTCTAGCATTATTTAGAGCTAGGCAGCTGTAAATACCTCAGTGCAAGAGTATATAGTCCTTAAACACATTGCTTGCTATGAGTTTTCAAAAAGTGTGATATTCACAAGTTAGATGGGCTGGGAATACAGCTCAGTGGCACAAGCACCTGCCTGGCAAGTGCGAGGTCATGAGTTCAATTCCTGGTACCACCAAAAAAAAAAAAAAAAGCTAGAGATGATGTTAAACAGGAAAATGGAAAAAGATACAAAGTGTAAAATGTGAGAATCTCCAGATCTCTGTCCATCCACCATCCCCTGGAACGCCAAAACCACCCCATGAACTGAGCATGGCCAGCCCTGTCTGTAGGGAAGGCCATGAGAAACGCAGAGCAACCTGGAGAGGGCGGCATAGACTTGAGCACTGGGACAGTGAGAGAGGACAGGGTTACAAACCCCAGCTATTGTCCCAGAGAATTTTCTGCTAACCCTACACTACCCAACACTGTACACATTTAGACATATCATCGCTGCATACTACCTTCTAAAAAAATTATCCCCAGAAGGGATAAGTTGTAATCACCTAAACTCTAAACAAATCATTGTACGCTGTCACATACATGGACAATACTGTCAATAAAAGAGCTCCTCGTGAACTCTTTTGTGTGTATTTTGTTGATACTGTTCTTGTTCTACAGCTTTGGTTTCAACATAATTATTGACCGTCTACCATGTCCCAGCCATTATAGTACACACTTAGTGTATAAGGTTTACAATCTATCCTTATATCCCATTCTCCAGTTTGTATAGCATGCAATTCTTATTCAAAGTTTCATCTTTATAACGGCTCCATGAATTTTTTAAA
>NW_004955540.1:720016-749116 GCF_000276665.1 Chinchilla lanigera | reverse complement strand
GGGTGACTATTATAAATAATCATATAAAGTATGTGTCCTGTATTATGTTGTTACCCTTGCAAAATAAGCTGCCCCAAACCAACACACAAGGGTATGTGTTTTTTACATTTGAATAACAACTTCATTGTTACTTTTCATGTCTTTGTTTTCATGATTATAACACATCATAGGTTCAAAATCAAACCTGCATGAATCTGATGGCTCAAAATTCTTTCTTCTGCTTCCTAGAAAGCTATGACTCTAGAAAAAAGTCCTTATTCTGGACCTGATATATATTCTGGTCCTGGAGAAAGACAGATTACCTACGCTTCAAGGAGATAATGCATAAGAATTCAAACTCCAGAGTCAACATTTCTGGGTTTAAATTCCACTATGTTGCTTAATAGTTGTGCAACTTTAGGACTTTAACATTTCTAATTCTTGGTAGTCTTATCCAGATGCCAAGCTCAGAGAGCAGAGTGCATGTTACATAACTCACCTAGTATGCTGCTGAAAAGTTAGTGTTGAGTACTGTTACGACTGTCCTGTCATCAGTAATTATAAAATAGCGTGTGAGAGGAGAACTGTGTGGATCTACAAAAACTGCATGGGGTTTTCATAATGGAAAAGTGACCACTGGAGTGTGAGATTGAATTGAAGAAACAAGAGGCATCAGCGAAGGCATAGAGGCCAAAAGCAACATGGCAGCTACAATATGTAATAATGATTCTATTAGCGTGGAAAACAAGACTAGAAACTCATTTTCCCCTGAGTGTGGAGCAATAGTGTGCTAATTTATTACACCATGAAGACCTTATACTTGGGAGAGAGAACAACTCAGGGAAAAATCTTGGTCTTGCCACATAACTTGTGTGCAATCCAGGACACACATGCACACACACAGAGCACACACCCACCAAGGCTTAATTTTACCAGACACAATGGTAATGATACCATTTCAGTTACTGTCATGATTCAAAACAATAAAACCATTAATAACAACAATTATCTTTGAATGTATCCCTTTGTAGTGAAGCCTTAGTGTCCATATTTCTAACATCCTTAACATCTATGACATGATGAGTACTGAGCAATTATTGCACCAAGACCATACATGGACTTAGGAGCCACAAAAAGGGGCTGTCAAGAGAAGCTTTAAGTTACTAGAAAGATGCTCTGAGTTTTAACAGAACACAAAAGGGGTGTTCAAGAGAAAATTTAACTAGATTCATGAACAGGGAAAATTCAAACTTATTTCTGAATTACAATATTTCCTACCTTCCTTGAAGTATTGTTGTTAGGAGTCATGAAAAGAACTATAACATGGAACACTTCATCTGAAGCACAAAAGCAGTCAAATATCAAAAAGGCAGTTACAGAGAAGAGCCATGAAAAGATACATAATAATTAATTTAGAGCTTTTAAAATTCAAAGACCCCATCCAAAAATGGGCATCTAAGGTTAATACATACTTCTCAGATGAAGAAACACAAATGGCCAATAAATATGTGAAAAAAAGGTTCAACATCATTGGTCATTTGGAGAATGCAAATTAAAACAACACTGAGATTCCATCTCACCCCAGAAAGAATGGCTATCATCAAGAAATCAACCCATAACAAATGCTGGAGGAGCTATGGGGAAAAAGCAACTCTTTTTCACAGTTGGTGGGCATGTAGACTGGTGAAACCACTGTGGAAATTAGTGTGGAGATTCCTCAGAAAACTAGCATTAGAGGTCCCATTCAACCCAGCTATTCCCCTTCTGGATATCTTCCCAGAAGAACTGAAAACACCATACCACAGAGATATATGTGCACCCATGTTTATAGCAGCCCAATTTGTCATAGCTAAATCTTGGAAACAACTCAAATGCCCATCAGCTGAGGAACTGATAAAAAAGATGTGATGTTTTTATACAATGGAGTATTACTCAGCTATAAATAAAGATAAACTCGGGGCTTTTATAGGTAAATGGATGCAACTACAGACTATACTCATAAGTGAAATAAATCAGACCCCCATGTGTAAACATTGTATTGGTTTCCTAGTGTAAAAAACTGAAAGAGTAAATAAAATCTGAAAGGTATAATAGATATTGTGAAAGGGAAAGAAACTGCTCAAAAGGAAAGAACTAGGATACGGGAAAGGAGAAAAAAAAGAAGGGAGGGGCTGGGGATTTAGCTCAGCGGCAAAAGCGCCTGCCTGGCAAGCGCAAGGTCATGAGTTCGGTTCCCGGTACCGGAGAAAAACCAAAAAAAAAATTAAAAAAAAAAAAAAGAAGGGAAAAAATATATATATATATGTATATATATATATACATATATATACACATACATATAAGATAGCAAGATAATTGTACTACTAATTGCTATTGTTTTATTAAAGAAACAGTTAATGCCTATTTTTTTGAACCAATTTTGCATGTTTATAGCTGGTACTCGGAACAACTATTTTGAAGATAACAATATGCAATATAACAACTGTCTTCGTTATTTTTCTCTCATTGCTGAGACAAAATACCCAACACCCCAAATTAAGGAAGGAAAGATTTATTTTGCTTATAGTTTGTGTATATTTCGGTCTATAATCAGCTGGCTCTAAGGCAGGGAGGTGATAGGGCTGGAGATATGGCTCAGCAGCACAAGTGCCTGCAGGGCAAGCACAAGGTCCTGAGTTTGATTCCCGGAACCAAAAAAAAAAAAAAAAAAAGGCAGGGTGGCACATGGCAGAGGGTAACAGGCCAAGACAGCAAAAGCAGCAAAAGCAAAAAGGGGAAAAGCAAGCCTCTTTTTCCTCCTTATGTTGTGTATTGGCTGTGCGCCCACACCCACACCATCTGCATTCCCTCCTCTTCCAGGAGCGGAGGATGTTTGTAAGGACCCTGACCCTCTGCTAAATCACTTTAAAGTTTAAAGTTGAACTTTTAAACTTCTCAAGTTGACACAATAAACAACATCCTAGAGCAGCAAGGGCATGTCCTTTTCACCCCAAGATATAAAACTTTTAAATTACTTAGTTAAGCTTCTAGACTCAAGTTGACACAATATATCAAACATAACAACAACCATTGTTGAATTCCTATCATCTTATTTTGAAATTGTATATCGTATCTAATATTCTTTTAAAGTTTTTTATTCTCTTTAAAATAAAGTAACTTTGGAGGGAAAAAAAGAGGTACATTCGTTGACCAAACTTGTGATGTCAGGCCAAGACGTTCTCTGAACACAGGTTGACTAATTAGAAATCTGGATCATCTCTTTCATGAAAATTGCACTGTCTTTGATTCACACATTGGTCATCTTCAAATTGGAGCAAAATCAGTTATAAGACAATTGTGAAACTTTTTAAAAAGCCAGGCATGGTGGCACACATTTGTAATCCTAGCAATGGACAGGCTGAAGCAGGAGGATTGCCTTAAGTTTGAGTCTAGCATGAGCTATGTAGTGGGTTCAAGCTCATTCTTGATCTGTGAAACCAAGTCTAAAAAAAAAAAACAACCCTGAGTCCAGAGATATTTTGTATAGATTATTCTCCCTTTTCCTCCATTGTCCATCTGTATTCTACAGCATTGGTTGGTGTAGGTGTCATAAACCATTCACACTTTTGTAAAGCACACAGTTTATTTTTATTATTACTTCTTCATTTATGCTCACAGTCAATTGATTCTATTCACATTTAATTAAATTATATAATGACTATGAAATATGGTGAAATAAACTGGTTTAAGGACCACCATGCTTGACTCTCGATAAAGCTGAACTTACCTCTTGGGAGTACAGGTGTGTAGACATGCTAGAGAAGAGCCTGCCATTTGTGAGCCATGTGCTGTGGGTACAGCCTGTGTGGTTAGTACAGGGAGAGGAGGGTGTCATTTTTCTAGCAGCTCTACTCAGAGGAGGTTATTTAAGCTCATGCATATTCTCTGTTAAAGTTTATTACAAGCTCTTGTATTAACTTGAGAGAAGCTACCACATTTCCTTATATCTGTCTTTCATGATATAACTAATTCAATATACTTGATTTTATATAAGGAAGAAAATGCCTGTTCACATTAAATTAATCATTTATGCCTTAGCAGCAAACATGAAGGAAGCAGCTGCTCAAGACAAGGCTCTGTCCTAAAATCATTCCTCATATTCCCCTTTGCCTTGGGCATTCACATTGCTTGTGTTCCAATGATTGAGTAGTCATGCCAATCACGGAAATGGTCTGCGACCTATTTTTATTTTTTGTTCCAAATCCTCAAGTATACTATTTTCCAAGGTAATGCAAAGAAACATGATTTCCTCCACTGAATTCAAAGGCCTGAGAAAGTGGGTCTTCCTGTCCCCCGGATTTCAGATGCACCTTGAAGCTGAAGCTGTTCTGTGGGTGAATAAAACAGGGAAACACCAGACAGGGTTCCAAACCTAGGCACTGGAGGGCACTACTGATCAACCTGAAAATCTGTTCTGTACTTTTACACATTTACAATTTATTCCAATAAACCCTCACATCTCTTATTTTCAGCACAGGAGAGATATCTCATTCTCTATATTGAGGAAAAGTCAAACACAGAGATAGAATTTCCATGGCAGGCAGTGAAGAATTTGTAGAAGCACAGAGCAGAAAATATCTTGTCCTTCAAAGACAGACAGAATAAAATAACCCTGAAGCTCAGTATAACTATTGGTTTTTATTTCTCAAGAAATCTTGATTGCAAGTATGTTCTTGTGTCCTTGCCAGGCAGTGGAGAATCTTCTCATCAAATTGGCACTCAAATATGTTCCAAACAATTGCAACTCATAGATAAGCAAATGAGTGGGAAGTTAGAACTCCCTAAAATTGCTCACAGGTCAGAGATCAAAGCCTTTTATTTTGGTGTGATTAAGCGCTATTCATTCAGCCTTTGCAGGATTGACTGACTCATTTCTTAGTTACTGTTATGTGCAAGAGTTGACATTAGTTCGTTAGCCTTTACCCTACCAAAGCATAGTGGAAAATATCTTTATTCCTGCCACATGCAAATATGTATTTGCATTTACCAGAATGAAAAAGAAAGCAAAACATATCAATACCAACCAACACTAGGAGCCAGGCTAAGCTATTTACACATATTATGTTCTTCCTAAAATTAAGTATTTCTAAAGGGAAAAGAGTTTGAACAATAAAAATTTAGAAAATAACTAATAAATGTCCTCAGTGAGTAAACATGTCCATTTATCTTAGTACCACAGCAAAGATTTGAAACTTTATATAAAGACAGCAACTTCAAAATAAGATGTGAGCAAAGCAAAAAAGGTTATCTAGTAAAATGGAGAATTATTTTTTAGCACTGAAAGTTCAGATAACACACACCACACACACACACACACACACACACACACACAAAAGCCCAAAAAAAACCCTCAACGGCCTGACCTTCTCTTCCTTGTGTACTTTGTTGTCATTAGAGTTATCTTCATATCATTCAGGTTATGGTGTCAGAAGTGAAGCCAGCTGGAAATCTGAGGAAGAATTGGATAACAAAACCACTAATTACTTGGGCAACTTGTACCTCTGGTTTAAAAAATAAAGTCATTATTAGAAATCAGTTGCTAAGGAGTTGCCAAAATAAATTTTAAAAACAGAGTCAAAACATTTATTAAAATATCTTCAACCATGCATGTGAAAAAACAACTTTTTGATTATGAAAAGGCTATGATGAAGGAATTGGAGTAACATGTTTGAAAAGTAAGTAAGCACATAGATGGAATATGTCTTCTAAAGCCATTTACTGCTGGACACTACAGAGCAATACAAAGCTCGCTGCATTATTTCTGTCCCTTGCCCACTGCAGTTTCTGACTTATGGTGCTGATGAGGAGTTCAGTGCAGAACAAGAAAGTCAGGCCGATGGGCCGAAGTGTGTATAGACAGCGAGACACAAAAGCCCAGGCTGGGGACAGGCAAGCAACCTGAGGCATAGAGGCTGTCAGTTTTTACAACTCGATGTATAGGTGCTAAAGACTTTCCTGTAGAAAGTTTGATTTTAAGCAAACTAAAATGACACTTGCAAATTTCACGTGGTAAATTTGTCACTGTAAATAACAAATATGTATTAAACCAGGTCAGGAATTGTTCTCTGCACACTGGACATTGTACAGTAGTGAATAAAACCTGTTTTCACCTTCCAGTCTGCAAGTGAGGAGGACAAGCGGTAAGTAAACACATAACTGCAGGGTGGTGATCAATGGCAGAGTGAAGCGGAACAGTCAGTGCAGGGCATGTGGAGGTGGTGCCACTTTTGGACTTGCTTGAGAGCTTGAGTATTTAAAAATGTGTATGAGGAGATTAAGAGAATATCAAACAATGGGACTAAAGGGGTCCATGAACTTGCAAACAGGTCAGTAAAAATTAGAAGCAATGAAAAAAATCATAAAAGTAAGAAAATTAGCAGATTCTAAATGACCAGAGGATCATATCAAGCATAACACACAAGGAATTGGCATCCCAAAAAGTAAGTACAAATTATTGGAGGAGAAAAAATATGTTTAAATGTAATGACCATAAGTCACCTAAATCTAGTGAAAAATAAACCTAAAGATCCAAGAGGCTCAGTAAGCCACAAGCAGGACATATTAAGAAAATCACAATGACAGTTTACTATCAAACTTCTCAAAATGAAAGAGAAAGAGAAATTTTAAAACAGAGAAAGATTAAACAAAATGTGGCATAAAGTATGGAATAAATGTGGAGCCGGGGACAGAGTTCACTGATAGAGTACGAGCCGCAAAAGCACAGCCCTTGTTTTATCTTTAGTGCTGAAGAAACAAAGGTATAGAAACTAACATACAACAAACAGTGAAAACCAGAAAAAAACAAATTAATACTGTGAAGTATTGAAAGAAATGATGCAACCAAAATTTTATCTAGTGAAAATATCTTTGTAAAATAAGATTCAATAAATGTTTTCAGATAAATAATAGGTGAGAGAGCTATCACAAATAGATCCTCCTCAACATAAATGCTAAAAGATATTCTTAGATAATGAAAATTGGTTCATATACAGAGAGAGATGTGAATGTCATGAAGAAGTAAAGAAATTAAGCAATGCAAATACCTGAATAATTATAAAAGTATGTTTAAGAGAAATCGAGGCTGGGGATATTGCTCAGCAGCACAGTGCCTGCCTGACAAGCGCAAGGTGGTGAGTTTGATTCCTGATACCAAAAAAAAAAAAAAAAAAGAGGGAAAGAAAAATTGACAGTTTAAGTAAGTAAAACTTGAACCAAAGATTTGAACAGACACTTCAGCAAAAACACACACTAATAACTAATTAAGAACATGAAAAATTCTCATTATTAATATTTTTCAGGGAAATGCAAATTAAAACCACAATGCGTTGTCACTAATAATCTACTAGATTGACCAAAATTATAAAATCTGAAAATTTCAAGTGTTAGCAGGTATTTGATAGCTTGAAAACTCATGCACACATTGTTACTGCTGATATGAAGAGGTTCAGTTGGTTTGAAAAAGTGGTGTTCTCTGATAAGCTCATGTACCTAAGACCAGTTATTTCCACTCAAGTGTTCAACTGAAGAAATGAAAATGCATGACAACAAAGTGACTTGTTTGGAAATATGTTCCAGGAAGCTACATATACATTGCTTTTAAACTGCGAACCACCCAAACTCCAACTGAGAGAACAAATAGGCAAACTGTCTAGTCACACGATGGAACACTGCTCAAAGGGACAAACCAGAAATTGAGTTTGAAAACACTGCGTTAAGCAAGAGAAATCAGAAGTAAAGGAACAGTATGTATGGATTTATTTATATAAAGTTTAAGAGCAGTAGAGATAAACTGATAGAGATCAGAATGTAGCTCCTTGAAATTGGAACAAAAGCTCACTGGAAATGCCAGGAGGAAACTCTGCAAGCTCAGGAAAATGTTCTATATTTTTCTCTTGGCTTTTATGGTGCAAAACTTCATAGCACACAGCCCTGGTCACATTGTCATTAGATTTTGTTGGTCCCCTGGGTGGCCTTTTCCTCTGGACAAGCTCTGCTACATAGGCGGACCCTGCTGGCTCTGAGCTGGAACTCCTGGGCTCTCTTCCATGGGGACCCTCCCCTGCAGCAGCCCAGCTCACCCCATTCACATTTTCCTCCAGATTTGAAGCGTATCAAGTTCCAATGCACTGGCAATTGTCAAGTCTTTCCTTTGTCTCATTGTTATTATCCCATTGGCAGAGCAAATTATGTGGTCAAACTTGGGTTCACTGATGGGAAAGCAGGTCCCATCTTTTGAAGAACCAAGCTGCTAAATACGGGGATGAAAAGAACTTTTTTCAATCTCTATCCTTGATTAAAATATTTATGTCATGGGTACACATTGTACACATGTAGACTTAAAATTGGTAAGCTTTATTACATCTACCTTTTATCTACACATAAAACTACTAAAACAAAAAAAGACAACGTATGTATGCTGGAGGTGGTAGCAATAATATATTATGGTTTATGACTTATCACTCACCACGCATGTGGTAGCAAGAAATTGGAAACTCTGACTGAATAGATTCAAACACTAAAGAGGGTTTATCATTTCATAATGAAAGGATCACTACAGTTCAGGTGTGGGCTGTGCAAGGCCCAGCACCCAGTTCTTCAGTTCCTCCTCCTGTCTGTCTTCTTCATGTCTGAGTAGTTGCTTTCTCCTAATTATTATTTTTCATGATACTGAAACAGCTACCACCATCTTAGGCCTTACATCTGCACACTGTGCAGAAAGAAAAGTACATGAAAATTCTCTTCTATCAACCAGCAAACAGAAGTCAAGTATTGCATTCAAATTGGACACAACTTACATCCTAAGTTGAGATCATTACTAAAAGAAACCTCAGTTGCATGCTTCTCTATGAGACTTTCCTCATGCCCAAGAGAAGACCTGATCAGGGTAATGTGAAGAAAGACCCAACTTTTAAGATAGGTCTTAAAGTTAGCAGTGTGTTAACTCTACCCTAACCTCCCAGCAGCCAGCCAGGATAGAATTAATGCTGTGAAGGCAACCAAATTACAGAGTATATAAGTTTCAGAAACTGTAATACATACAGGAAAATAATCCAAACTGAGTAAATGAAGTAAAAAAAAAAAAAAACCCAGAAAGAAAGGAGATTTTAGACTAAGTATGGCAGAATCTACCTGTGATCCTAAATACTCAGGAGAGTGAAGCAGGAGGATCCAAGTTACAGGCCAGCCTGGGCAATTTAGACTGTTTTAAAATAAACAATAAAAATGTTAAAAGGGGTGCTAAGGATATAGTTCAGTAGTAGGGCATCCCTGGATTCAAGCCCTAGTAATTCAGAAAACAGGAGTTTTTGGAATTTGATATAATTCATAGCAGAAAATAATGAGGGGTAGAAAGATGATATAGTCAGGTGGTAGAGCACCGGCTCAACATGCAACAGCCCTAGGTTTGATCCCAGCACTGAAAAGGAAAAAAAGAAGAAAGAAAGAGAGAAAGAAAGAAAAAAAGAGAGAGAGGAGGAAAGGAGAGAAGAATAAGGGGAAAATGCTGGGTTTACATTATTTTTAATCTCACAGAACATGATCTAACAGAGTAAAATACGAAAGATCAGCATGGTATGAAAATTGTTATTTTTATTAGTTTTTTTTTTTTTGACAAATAAGTGTAACTCCCTAGCTGAGACTTCCTTCATCCTGGGGCACCTAACCTGCACCTGTTTGTTGTTATGTTGCTATAGAGCTGCTCTGAGGCGAACGTCTGGGCTCTGAGTTATTCCCACTCTTCAACACTAACATGGTTTATTCCCAATCTACGGTTTTCTTACTGCACAGTATTTCACACCAGCTACTGCTGTGCTGGGACAACTCTGAGACTCTGAAAGCCAGGTAAAAACTTGAGAAATCTGCTTAGGGAAGCTATTATGTTCTCCTCCTAGATGTTTATTTTTATCTTGTGGCTCTTTATGAGGGAAAATAGAATGGCAGTGTTGTTGATTTATTACATTAGCACATTTGCAGGATTGGTACACATAGTAACACGTTTTAATTCATTTTTACCGACTTCCTCTCCCCTCCCTTGGTCTTTTGATCTCCTTCTTTCTGCCTGATGGACCCACAGAGAGATTCCAGGCTCTTGTGTAGGACGTGTGAAGAATTGCAAAGCACACACTCAAAGGTAGCAGAAAAGCAGCTACACTGATTGAAGATTGCAGTGAGATTGCTTGGGAAGGCTCACACCAGCAGAAAGGAAAGGGTGGAGAGAGCAGAAGAGCTGGGTTGGGGGCAGCAAGGACATAACAGGTAAATTGGGCTCTGGAAGTTTAGAGGACATGTACCCCATCCTGGGGCCTGTTGCCAGCTCCCTGGGTGAGACTGACAGGAATGACTGGAGGTGTAGAGTCATCTCTGGGGCTTTTGATGAACATCAGTGTCCCAAATTCAATCTGATTAAATCATAGACATGAGGTGCAGCCCATATTCATGATCATTGCTGAGTTTGCAGTGGGAGGAGGTGACTGAAGGTTGATGCAGGATGTCGAAAGAGCACGCACTCTGGCCTGGGGCTGCAGGGGTTTCCTGGGTCTTCCTTATTTTATTTTCTGCATCTCTCAGAACAGTGCAAGGACTGGCCTTTGAGTGCTTTCTAAACTCAAGCTGGTGGAAGGGGTGCACTCCCAGCCCCCCACTGTCTATCTGTGCTGTCCCCACTTCCTGTTATAGCTTTCATTTTGTTCTTTATTTATATTTTGTGTTTCTCATGTAAGAAGAGCACTTTTTTGACATTTCCACTTTCTATGGTGTATGTCTGAGCTTCTACCAACTGAAAACCATGTTTTTGGCTTAACATTCATCATTTGAGAATTGCAAATGCTATGGAAAAAGAAATATACTAAGCCTTAGCAGTCATTTATATTCCAGTGGGAAAAAGATCTTCATAAGCAGGAGAGGAGGTGTAGAGAAGGGTCCTGAGGGTGCGAAGACAGTGGGGAATCCTAAGCGTTTTCAGAGATCCTGTTCTGATACAGGAGAATACACCTCCCAACATGTTTGATGTCAGATGTGTGAGTTCTGGTCCCTAACACTGATCAGTGAAGTCATTAATGAAAGGAAGAAGTTAGGAGCATTTTACTGGAATTGAGGAGAACAGCTCTTGGATTTCCAGGAGGGGCCCTCAGTGCATAGGACAGGGTCTTTGTCAGGAGTAATTTATACAGCAAAGTCACAACCTGGGTTCAATATCCATCAAATGACAACCCATGTATAGAAGTACAGGTATAGCAGCTTAAGTAATATCTAACAGGGAAATGAGTCACATAGTAAGAGTATATGGAAAGAACAAAGGCATTTTGAGAACAGGATGGGTCCAGATGCTTTGGCCACCCACCTGGGTGACAGATACCAATCTGGATTTACTGGACCATATGGTGCTAATTTTAGTATCAACTCAAGTTGTTGTTTATCCCTTAGGGAGGCATGGAGGCCTGGCCATTGCATCTCTGTCTGGAGGCCTAGCCTTCCTCAGATGTGTCTTTGGCTACAATTCTAATGTCTTCATTTTTGTGCTGACTTTCTTGAGAGCCTTGTCCCTCTCTGACTATATATTAATTTCTGTCTAACTTAGCTGTCTCTATTACTTCCACTACCAGGGATTCCTTGAAAGAAAAACTACAGTAGACAAGATAAACAATATTTGCTTTATAATTGTGCAGAGTGTATACCTGGATGGTATCTCAGCAGTTTTAATGACTGGAAATAAAGAAGCACTGGTATATTATCTTAGAAGGACAATGATACAGTTTATATCTAAATGTCTCCACACAGCCTCATGCGCTCATAGGTGAGGTTTTTGGGAGGTGACTGGATCAAGGGGGTGTGACACTCATCATTGGATTAGTCCATCTGTAAGTTTAGTATAGCTAGATGTGATGTTGTGAGGTGAAGCTTTGTTGGAGCAGGTGGTCACTGGAGCATGACCTGGAAGGATCTATGTCTTTCCCCCTTCCTCTGACCCCTCTCTTCTTCCTGCTGCCATGTCATGAAGTATTTCTCTTCTCCCAGCCACTCTGTCTTGGAGCCAGCAGACTATGAACTGGACCCTCTACAGACTGTGAGCAGAAATCAACCTCTCTTCTTTTCACTTGTGGATGTGGGGGATTATGTTTCCAGGAAAACAAAGTAACTGAGACAGATTTTGGTACCAGAACTAGGGTCACTGTCGTAGTGCTACCCAACCATATGGTTCAGAAACCTTTGGAACTAGCTTGCGGAAAGAGTTTGGAAAGGTTTGGAAATTCCACCTGGAGAAGCAGCCCTGGAATGATGTACATCAAGTCTGATGGGAGATTGTTCTCAGAGCTCAGAAGACCACATTACTGATAGAAATGCAGCCAATAAAGAACAGGCTCAGGAGGCTTCAGTTGAGAAGAAAGACTGCATTGGCAATTGAACACCAGGCCATGTGGGTTATGCTCTGTCTGAAAATTTATTGCATTTTGCTCATGTCCAGAGACATTGTGGGAGAATGAGATTAAGGGAGATGGACTAATTAGTGTTGCAGAAGAAATTTCAAGGAAGTCTAGTGCTGAGCTTGTGGCATGGCTATTGTTGGTCAGTTGTACCGTAATAAGAACAAAAGGCAGAACTGGATGATTTTAAAAGTTTGACTTTCACCAGAAAGGAAGCTCCTGTACAATTGTGGCTTGCAAAGATGAAGTAGAGGAGAACTTGTTTGCTGAAAAGATTTGCATTAAAAAGAAGTTAAGTATTTTGGAACCGGACTATAGAAGAAAAGGCCTAGAGGCAATGTGAGGAAACAACGCTCAATCCTTTGGCAGCTGAAAATTGTGAATGTGAAAGAATTTACTTTGAGAAGAGAGCCCAGAGCACTGAGTTCCAGAACTGTGGTAGCCTAGGGAATTTGCTGCTGGGGATTTGGCTCATCATGTAAAGTAACCCAGACACTTGACCACAACATCAAGAAAGAAGGAAGCCTGGCTACTGCTGCAGCTGACAGCAACTGTGGCT
Organism: Chinchilla lanigera; assembly: GCF_000276665.1. Classification (NCBI taxonomy): domain Eukaryota; kingdom Metazoa; phylum Chordata; class Mammalia; order Rodentia; family Chinchillidae; genus Chinchilla; species Chinchilla lanigera. The sequence continues at coordinate 736,120 of NW_004955540.1, read as the reverse complement.
TCATTCACATGATGCCAGTTTCAGGCACAGAAAGCAAGAGTTGTGGGGTCAGGAAGGTTTCCACCCAGATTTTGGAAAAAAAACTGGGAGGCCAGGCAGTGTGTCCCTGAGAGGGCAGTGAAGCTGTGAGTGTGAAGCTGAAAGTGCAACGGAGACCCCAAAAGGTTGAGAAGCAAGAAATGCGAATCATCTGAGGAAAACTGCAGGGAGTGAGCAAAGCCACCCAACCAGAAGAGCCATGAGGTTTACAACCGACCATGCTGTAGGGACAGAACCACCCAAGCCCTTTGGTTGACAGCTTGCTACAGATTGCCCTGGATGCTGGACATGGAGCTACAGATTTAATGTTTGCTCTGCTTGGTTTCAGTCTTGCTTTAATTCCATTCCTTTCTGTCCCCCTATTTGTACCTTCTGGGATGAACATGTTTATCCTGTGCCATTGTATGTTGGGGGTGATTAATATTTTTCATTTTACAGGGGCTCACAGCTAAGAGTTTGCCTTAAATCTCAGAGGGTACTTTGAACTTAGACTTTTTAGCAATACTGAAACTGTTAAGACTTTGGTAATTCTGAGAGATGGACTAAGTTCATTTTGCATAAAGAAATATACATGAGTCTTTTTTGGGCTTGGGCAGAATGTTATGGTTAATATCTAGTTGTGTCCTCAAAGCCTCCTGTGCTCATAGGTGGAGCTTTGGGAAGTGAGCGGACCATGAGGGCTGATACTTATTGCTGGCTTAGTCCACTGCTGAGTTTATAGCTAGTTGTGATGCTGAGACTGAAAGCCTGTTGGAGGAGGTGGTCACTGTAGCCATGACCTGGAAGGGTCTCTCTTCTTCCTTCTTCCCTTGATCCTGCTCTCTGCTATTCATTGCCATATTATGAAGTATTTACCATCCTCCATGCCACCCTGCTCTGGACTATGGACTTAACCCTCTACAAATGGTGAGCCAAAATAAACCCTTCCTCCTTTAAATTGTAGGGTAAGGTACTGTGTCTCAGCAAAGAGAAAGTAACTGACACAGATAAGAGGCCATCATGGAACAGGGAAAATGTCTTCCCTGGGAAGCCTGGAAACCTGTCTTAAATATCAACTCTGCCACTTTCTGCTTACTATAGTCCAGGCAAGTTACTTGACCTTTTTAAACCTCCATTTCTATATTTGAAAATTAGGGATAATAAAACTTACCTCAGAGTATAATTACGACAATTAAACTGCAAGATATATGAGCAACCCTACATCATGTTATTCTAATATTAATGTCACTGAAGTAACTACTGTCACAGTGGTTGGGAGAAGGTGAACAAAAGGATAAAAAGGAGGAAGAATGCATTCTTGTACCTATAAGTTTTTAAGACAGGAAAAATCTAAAGCATTCTTTATATGCCTACTTTTATATCCAACATGACAGATAAGAGCCAGTGCAAAAGATTTAATTTTTATCTTTATGAGCTACACAGTGCCACCAAGAAGGTAGGGCATATAGTGATTTGTGCAGAAAATTAGCAATACAAAGCCAGTATCTATTAAGGTTAGGGCTGTAACTGGTTTGAAGTTTAGGGGTCAGGTAATGTTTCATGGAGAAAGCAACTCATTTTCCCCAAAAGACTGTTAGATACAAGAGAGTATAGTCATCTTGCCTGAGAGCCAAGTGATAGATGACCTGGGATCAGAACCAAAGAGCCCTGGCTGGTGTAGTGTCCCTTCAACAAGGAAGAAAACCAGGCTGTTCTGTCCTTGAGAGGTGAAGACCTGGTGCCCTTTCATGTGCTTATCCTCATCTCTTGAGCAGGAACCTCCACCCTAACGGGCAGCCCCGCTACTAACCAAGCAGATCCCAGCAGCAGACTTTCCTAACCCTGTAAGGTTCCAATTTCAAGGCAAAGTTTTGCCATAAACAAAAGTATTTTTTTCTTTCTGATAATGAAGGATTTGGTGTTGCCTGAGTTATAATTTTCCTCATCAGCAAAATGAAGATGTTGAACTACATTGTCACCATAAACAGTGTCTTTTACTTCCCTGCCACACTGTAATTATTTCCCATGGTGTTTTGAAGATTTTCTCCTAAATTAATTGTTGGACATCATTAGGACACCCCTTCATCATTGGAAATATGAAATACAGATAATTAGAAAAATGAGAGAACAGATGAGGACAAATAAGTAGAACAAGGCTAGTTTTTACATGCAGTTTACACTGCCTTATGTATGCAATTTCCTTGGGGAATTTAATGGGTCCCCAAGGAAATTCTAATGTCCCTTATGAAAAAAGCATGCCAATTTATATTTCTGGGCAATGTGTTATGCCAGCTTGATGTAAGGATGTAAGCATAATATAAGGGTAAAGTTGAAAATAAAATCAATATTATAAAATTGGATGGATCAAGAAATGCAGATCTTTAAATATAGCTTTTCAGTGGATGATATCTGTGTCTTCTTTCACTGCACAAAATAGCTGATATCTACCAGGTACTTTCTTTCAACTCCTCAGAGGAAAGCACTTCCATAAAATATGAGGTGCCACTTTGAGTGGTGAGCTTTGACCTCCAAACCCAGGGAGTCTGGACTGAAGCTCAAGGAACTGGAAACTCATTAGTTTTGCTTCACAGTTCTTTTCCAGTCATTCAGTTTGCTGTTACCCTTGATGGTGTAGATCTAAGAGTGAATCTTTCTTGTTTTTACCCATAATTCAACATATGGCTTTCAGTATTGAAAAGGTATTTATGCAATATAAGAGTGCTAGAGAAAAATAAACTGCAGGACTTAGCAGTTGTTCAACAAATCTTCCTTTCTCTGCCCCTCTCTAAGAATTACTGCACTGTAGGGAACACCATTCCCTTTCCCAGACACAGCAGCTTTGCTCTTATCAGAGATCTTGATCTTAACCAAACACTCTTACAATAAATCAGGCAGCCTGATGTTTGATGCCATTAGCCTCTGACCTCTGAAGAACTTCCTCAGAAGGGAGCTGATTACTTAGCAGAGTTTAAGGGACTTGGTCACCCAGAGAAAACACAAAAGCCAAAAGAATAGGACCAGGATTTAGTCACTAAAAAGCCAAAAAATTCTCTATTCAGGAGGACCTTTGAGGGAAAGAAAAGGAATGGATGGAGACTTTTGAAAAGCCATGCTATCGTAGGTTAAATATTTCTTCACCTCCACCCAGCTCAGTCAGTCCAAACATCCCAATATGGGTTCTTCAAGGTCCTAAGAGGCAGGGACTGCAATTACATTTCAAAATGACAACAAACACAAAAAATGTAATAAAAATGCCCCTTACTAATACAAAGACTGCATAATAGAAGAAGCATAAAATCATTTGTAATATTGAATGGAACATTTTTCCACGTGGGAGAAAAACACCAGGGTATGTTTGCTGCAAGGATTATCTTTTTACTTGGATTTTGTAAGTTAGTGCAAGATGCAGAAAGAACATTAACTGTAGTTAAAATTTTAGATAGTAAAACATGGAACTTGTGATAGTTACCTCACCCACACTGAAGAGCTCCCCCATAATTATATCCACTGGCACAAGCTGAAGATTGTCTCAACCAATTTTACGGTATTTGGGGCTTGCAATTATTTCCCACCATTCTATAGCCAAAGCATATAAACATTTGCTTTTCTGTCACTCTTTCTTCTGTTCTGATGATTTATTTGGAAGAAAACAATTTTCTAATTATAAAAATATAGTAAGTTGTAGATGACTTGGGGGAAACACTATTTTAAAGACCACCTCTCACACACAGATATTGGATGTCTTGTGCAGTCTGAGGCACATATTGATGACTTTTAATTTTAAAAGATGCTTCAGAATGGAACAGACAGATTTGGAATACTGAAGAAGAATATGTAGATTACAAATTTTTAAAAAATCAAGTTAGCCAAGGACTTAGACACACTAAGCATATTAATATGCAACCAACATTGACTAATACAGGACAAAAAAATAATAGTATAATATTAATAAGCCAAATAAGGCAGGATATTAAATGAAAAAGGACTTTAAAAGATATTTCCAAACTTCCAAAAATGAGTAAGCCACTAATGTTAAAATTTAGTTAACATGGCATGGTAAGTGACTTACAGAAGATATTTTGGGGCTCAAGAAAAATAAGAATTGGTTCTCATTGAGAAATTCTACCAAGTATTATTCCATCATTACTGCTATGTTTTTTCAACTCTTATAACACTTTCTAGACTTCAGAAACACAAACCACTACTTATTAGGGGCCAGGGATATAGCTCAGTGGCATAAGCACTTGCCTGGCAAGCCTGAGGTTGTGAGTTCAAGTCTTGGTACCAAAAAACAAACAAACAAACAAACACTATTCATTAAACAGTTGGGATTAAGAAAAGAAAGCCTAGCCATCATCTATCTCCCAAGAGCTCTGTAAGAACTATACAAGGCTTCACTTTCCTCACTTTTACAAGTAAAACAATGAAAATTCAGAGACATTAAAACTCAGGTCACACCGTTTATCAGTATTTTAAATATAATTCCAGATCTATTTAATCTTGGATTCAAATATTCTGCTCACTTGACCTTATTGCCTATGTAAACAAAACCCATTCACAAATAAATTGTCATGTAATGGAATGCCACTGGCGTTAGGATGAAGAAAGGAAGATTTAGGAGGGAATCACAAAGTCCCCGCAATGAATGTTGTAATACTCTAAATTGTCAGAGTGGTTCTATTGGCAAGATTTATCACTGGCAAATATATCTGTATATGAAGAAAGCTTCCATGTTTCAGAACACCCAAAACATTAAAAAAAAAAAAATGCTGTGCTGACCAATGATACTTCCTTTCCCCACAGGACACTCTCAAGGTAAATAGCAAAAAGGAACTGTCCTCCCTCCGAGCTACCTGCCCCTCAACAGCATAGAAATGTTTTCTAAAGAAAATCCATACAAGATTCTCAATTATATAAGGGGAAGTATTTGGGGTGAAATTCTCCTTAAAATACAGGGAATCAGGCAGAACATCAGAGCAACTCCCTGGAGATCAAAGAATGACTGCTTTTAGGGCAGCCAGACTGAGGGTCAAAAAGGGCCCAGTAGAGAAATGAAGTGGCCTCCAAGGTGGGTATGGGAAGGGAGAAAGGGAATCGAGTCAGGTAAGTTCATAAACTAGACAAATCCCATCACATCAACTTCATAAGCAACAGAGCAAATCTAATGGCACGGCTACCTCTCCCCTTCTCCATGTGCTCTTCTATGGCCGTTTCCATTCTAGATACATTTAAATTCATCTTCATTAAGCCATTATTTTAGAGAGGAGAGGACACATGAAAAGGGGATGCTGCAGCCCTTTAAACTTGTTAATTTTCTTCACTTTTTCATGTAAAGCAGGAATATCAACACCTCCACAAATTATTAAGTAGGATGACCTCATAGCGCTGCCGACAAGTGACTGACATGTCAACAGGACACCAAGAAAGCAAGACAGCACCTATGGCAGCACCCATGGTGTACCTCAAGGCGGAGCCCTTTCCCCTCATGCATAGGGCTCTGGTTCAATACCCAGCACTGCAAATAAGAAAAACAGGTAAAAGGTAGGGTGGAGTGGGATTGAAAATGATCAAGATACTTTAAATTCATTTACCAACTTCCCAAAATAAAACTCACCATTCTGTGTTATGAATGTCCTAAAAAAGAAATTCACAAGTGGTGCTAGTTATTCCTAGAATAAGTATTTTCTTTTAATTGGTATTATTTTCATGATGCATAAAACAATTATATCAAGATTAACCCCTGGACCTTTTGTGAATCTAATTGCTTCAAACTGAGATTACTTTTCCCTTTGTTATGGTTCCTATTCCTTGCTGGAAAAGGTATTTCTTACATCTATTTATTGTTGTTGTTATTACTATATGCACATTCTAAATCATCTGTAAAATTTCCATCTTGCTCTCTCTGTCCCCCAAGAATATTCATTTTCCTCCAATCCCTCTCACTGAGAAAGCCTCTTGGGGCCAGGTGCCATCTCCCCACAGCTCTCTCTCCTGGTTTCCACATCGGTTTCCCCCATCACTTCAGTGCCTTTGACCACTGACACACTGGCAACCAGCTAATCACTGCCTGCTTCCTTACTTATGACCCCCTGGCCTTTAGGAAACACTATGTTATGGTGACACTGAGTTCTTTAGATGCTCACAAGTCAATCTGGAAACTCAGACCCTAAATTGAAAACACATTCCAGCCAAAATGAGGTGCAGCTTGTCCTGTATGTGGTGTTACTGTAGGCAAAAGGGGAAACAGACAGCCCATGTCTTGCTGACCAGGATCCAACCCTTTCTTTGGAGGTTTCCCATCAGTCATTTCCCCCCTTTTCTGAGCCTACATGGTTTCAGCCTTGACTGCTTTTAGCCAGAATAATGAGGAAAGCTGATAAGATTGGAGAACAGGCCTCATAGGCCCCCAGAGGGAGGGCCCCCAGCACATGGGGAGCCATGCGGCCGAGAGCGCTGTTGCGTGCCTGCCCTTAGGCCGGCCACTGCTGCTCAATTGAGATCTATCATGACACAGAGAAACAGTGAGACAATTGGCCCACCATGCACGGACTGCAGTTGCCCACCCACGGATGTGTGTGAATCATTCAAACTTTGAACAACCCCTGGGAATACATGCCATACAACGGGCCACTCTTGCTCCTGACATTGAGAACAGGAAAGGTCCAGAGCCAGCGGAGGAGCAGCTGCTGAACAAGGACTCAGAGAACATGAGAATGCAGACTAAGCCCACAGAGTCAGAGGTCCAGTGGACTGGGGTCACGAGAGCCACTCGGAAGCTGTAAACCAGGAGGACCTTGCACAACACATGCAGAGACTCACTGGAAGCCATTCTTCCCCTGACAGTACAGGCTGTGGTGGAGCTCTGGAGAAGTCTGCAGCAGGATTCCTGTTGCCTGTGCTGACAGTTGGGGAGAGGACACTAACTGGTTGTGGGGTCCCAATGCGATGGGAAGCTGGAGAGAAAACGCTACAAAAAATGGCTTTCACCCCAGATGACTCACTTGATTTTTGACAACCCTTAGGCTGTAACTACTTGTTAGATCCTTCTTGTGTATCTCTGTCTTCCTGAGAAACCACTTTGAAGATACCACCATGTATTACAGCAGTGATTGATATTTTCCTACTAATCTATCCATAACTCTGTAATGTTTGTGTTGTTCCTATCCTATTTCATAAATGGATCCATGTTTATTATTATGTGTTTCCTACAACAACCATTGAGAACTATTGAATGATTATTCAGTAGGTCACTCATGTATAGTTCTATTTATATTCTTTAGAAGCCACTTTGAAGGTACCTTAGTACAACAACTATTGATAATCTCCTACCTCTTTTGTCTGTAACTCAGTATCATTTGTCTACTTGTTTTCCTGAGAAACTATCTTATAGATAACAATATGTAAAACAATAACCATTGATAATTTCCTACCACTTTGTCTGTAATTTAGTAAGCCCCTCCTATTATTATGTTATCCTTCTTTTACTCTTTAAAATAAAAAAATTAAAAAAAACAAAAACAAAAGATTGGAGAACAGGCCCCATTAAAGAAGAACCTTTTGGTGGGACACATATTCAATACTGAGGGCTTTTGTACTAAGCTACATCCCCAACCATTCTTTTAGCTTATTTTGGAGTAGGGTCTGCTAAATTGGCCAGACTGTGCTTGAAGTTGCCGGGCTCTTGCCTCAGCCTCCCAGGATGCTGGTATTACAGGCATGCACCACCATACTGTACTCAGAACCCATGTTTTATGAATGGAAGAGAGAGCCCTTTTTCCATATCCTGGCCCCAACTCACACAACACGGTCAGAACTGCTCACATCTTTTCCTGAAATCCTGTGCTTTTCTGAGGAGCTATATCTTGTCCTGAAATCTTGTGATTTCTGATTGAGGAAAAGTACAAGCTAATGTATCCTCTCCCATCCCTTTAGAACTAAGATTCATGGAGTACTTCATCTGCATGGAGGGCTATCTGCTGGAATAACTTGTTTTTTCATATATATTAGTCTAAATTCTCCACTTTTAAGAGTATTTGCTATTTTCAGATTCCCTTATCATAAGGTTGGTAGAACAGACAAAAATTGTAATTGCTAAATATATGATAAATTTCAAATCAGTAAATGAAATTACAACTAAGAATACCCTCCTCCACTGCACCTCCTTCTTTTATTCATTAGAAATTAATTTCTGACTTGTGCAGCACAAATGTATCATCTACCATGGTTCTCATGCAGAAGCAGGGCTGCGGTGAGGACAGCTACAGACAATCACAGTGGTAGCAACAGCCAGCAATGACACAGCTCTTCCTGTGTTCAAGGGTAGTGTTTGTATTAGACAAGGGAATGTTAGTTACAATTACAAAGAAGACCCTAAAATTAACTGGTCCTGAATAAAACTTTCTCATTCACACAAGTTGAAGCTTCCCCTCTTTGTGGGCATTTAAGGACCAAGATGACTTTTGTGAGACCATTTGTAGGACAAAGTCTCTGAGTTCGCCACAGTCAGCAGCATTCCCTTCATCGGCAAGAAGAAAGAGAGGAAGTCCTGGATCAAAAAGGTTTCCTTACTCAAGTGAGGAGGAGCACAGCCACATCTCTGCCACTGGAGTGTTGTGGTTTGGGGTTATTTTGCAAGGGGAAACACATAATACAGGACACATATTTTACAGGATTATTTATCTAGTCACCCAAAGAATGATATACAGCCAGGTGCAGTGGCGCACACCTGCAATCCCAACATTCAGGAGGCTGAGGCAGGAGGGTCGTTGCTAGTTCAAGACCAGCCTGGGCTACAAAGTGAGCTCAAGGCCAGCTTGAACTGCATAGTGAGACCCTATCTCAAAAAGACGAAAACAAAACAAAACAAAACAAAGAATGATATACAAAAGAGTGCAGGAAATCTGTCCACACACTAAAGACCAGAGAACCCAGTTGAAGACTGGATCCCATAGAAATGTCCTGCATGAGTTCAGCTGAAGACCTAGAACCCATAACAGTGCCTCCCATGAGTCCAACTGGAGGCCTAGAGCCTGTGACAATATCTCATGCAGGCCTATTTCATGGATCTGCACTGGGAAGGTGCAAAGGTTTGTGGTAGAATCTAGAAAGTCTGTGCCAGTGGGATAAAGGATCTGTGCTAGCAGGCTGACGGATCTGCACTGGAGCCAGGGAATGACATGCAAAGTAGGGATCAGAGCTCCCCTGAAAAGTACCACAGCCACCCTCAGCAACAGTGAGGTCCCGAGCTCCTCCAGTTATCAGGACAGCTGAGTTCCCATCAGGAAAGCCAATGTGACAAGCTTCTTCAGGAGACTGAGCAGTGTACCATCTTCCCCTCCAGAGTCAGTAAGTGATGCTCAGAGTGAGGACCAGAGCTCCCCCAAAGTGAACCAAAGCCATTCTCAGTGCCAACAAGGTCCCAAGCTCCTTGTAGGATGAAAACATCCAAGTTCATCCAGAAAGCCAACATGACAAGCTCCTTACAGCTTTTACCAGCTCCCAACTGCCTCTGTCATCTCCCAATAGCCTCTCCCAGCTCCTTCTCTAGTTCTGCCTCTTATGATGCTGTTAACAGTCCCCAGGTAGGCCTCCCACACCCAGCACCATGCTTACTCAGTTCAGCTGGGGGTTACAAGTTGACCACCACTTGTCAGTCTACCACATGGAGTAAAGAGGATAATGGATTTTGGTAAACAATTGTTTATGTCATATCTGATTGAATCTTCAGAAACAGCCTTATGAAAATGGGTTTAAAGTAGGGCCTCATGGCACACATCTCTAATCCCACATTCTAGAAGCCTCAGGCAGAAAAATCATAAGTTCAAGCCCAGCCTGGGGGACCTAGAAACTTAGCAAAACCCAGTCTCAAAACAAAAATATAAGACCTTTCTAAAAAAAAAAAAATACTGGAAACAGCCCAGTGAGAAGGGCATTGGTTCAATCTCCAGTATTATAAAAAGAAAAAACCAAAAAAGGATCAAGAAATGTCTTCAAATGCCTACCATAATCTCTGAAGTCTTATAAGGACAAAATAAATTGAAATTATTATTTGCAGTTTCTTATTACAAAAAATTCAATGGGATGTAAACATTTGTTTGCCATTATATTATATGTGATGTGGCTGAGATGGCACTCTGTAATGGGTGATGTCAACTTGAAAATTTTAGGAGTTTAACTAAGTGACTAAGCAGGAGGCCAGGGCCCTCACTTGGACCTCAGCCTGTGCAAGAGGAAGACATGGAGATAGTGTGGTTGTAGAGCACCCATCCTAGGGTGGGTAGCCAGCATACAATATAAGGGAGAAAAAGAGGCTTGCTCTCCCCCATTTTTGCTCTTAGTGCTTTTGCTGTCTTCTGCTGCCTTGAACTGTTGTGCCAGGCCACCCTGCCTTGGAACCAGCTCATTATGGACTGAAACCTCTACAAACTGTGAGCTAAAGAAACCTTTCCTTCCTTAATTTTGGGTGTCAGGTATTTTGTCTTTGTAACAAAAGAAAAATAACTAAGACACACTCCTAGATTTTTGTTATTGCTAATTTCCAAGTTAACAATTGAATTGTTATTGCTAAACTAAAAATACTATGATTCTACAGTTGCAAATTTTTCCATGTTTCAAGAAACAGAATATTGGAGGGCAGAGTGTGTTTTATAATGGAGATATCACCCAAAGATTTTATTGACTATAACAATGGAACAAGTTTGATAAAAGTCATGGTATATCTCTGTGGATTGTTTCCTTTACTGAGATACTTATTTTTGGTAAGTGGAACCACATAGCCCCAAGCTTGTATCTTTTGGTATTCATAAAGAAATGTATAGCCAAGCATGGTGGAGTGTGCCTGTAATCCCAGCACTCCAGAGGCTGAGGCAAGAGGACTGCTGAGAGTTTGAGGCCAGCCTAAGCCATATAATGAATTCAAGGCCAGCTTCTGGTCTGCATAGTGAGATTCTGTCACAGAGAGAGAGGGAGAGTGAGAGAGAGGGAGAGAGAAAACAAAGAAAGAAAAAGAAAGGATGAAAGGAAAAGAGAGAGAATGAAAGAAAGAAAGAAAGAAAGAAAGAAAGAAAGCAAGCAAATGTGTATGTATGTATGTACCTGTGAGATTCCTCTACTCAGACCCCTGTTCCTGGCTTAGTGAAAAACAATGCTTCTTTTCCTAAAAAAGACATGAGTGAATTTATCCTGTGCTATTGGCACTTGAGATTCAAAACCTTAAGCAAATAAGCTAAACTCTCATGGTACAATTAGGTACCATGTCTGCCAGCCAAAAGGGACCTAGGGATCAGAGTGGCATCCCTTGTATTAAAAATGGTCAGATCCTCAGCCTGCTGTGGCTGTGACTGGAGTGACTTAGAACACTCTTAAGATTTTATTTTTCAACCCAAAAGTGAACTTTTCAAACAGAAACAACATGAACAAAAATAAATGCTAAGTGCCAAATAAATATTTCAGTACTGCCTTAAACTTAATAGTTTATTCTTTTTAAAATTCCATGTGCTTAATATGATTGATTTACTTGTTAAGCAAATATCATTGTACTTTCTGTGTACTAATTTCCTATCATGTGTGCTAAAGACACAAGAGTGGCTGGCCACTTTGGCTCATGTCTGTAATTTCAGCTACTAGGGAGACTACAGCAGAGGGTCACAAGTTGAAGGCCAGCCTGGCCAGCCTAGTTAGATCCTGCCTCAAAATCTAAAATTGAGCTGGGCAGTAAAGTGTAAAATACTTGTTTAGCATATGTGAGGCTGGATTCAATCCTCAAGACTACAAAAAAAAAAAAATACAATAGTGTACAAGGTAGACATAGTTTTTGCCATACTGGAAAGGCAGAATTTTAAATAATACTAATAAACGTATGCATAAAGAATTTACAAAGTTTGATAAATCCTAAAAAAGAAATAAACAGAGTAGTGCTATAAATAGCCATGGGAAGAGATCCACTTTAGGAATAGTGATAGTGATAGTGATAGTGATAATGTGTCAACTTGAGTTAGAAACACCCAACAGATTGGCTCAGCACAGCTCTGCATGAGGGTGATGGATTTACTGAAGATGGAAGAACCACAATGGGTATGGTTGACACCAACCAATAGGCTTGTAGCCTGGACAGAAAACAAGGGAAAGCAAGAAGGCTCACTTCTGTGCTTTGGAAGAGCTCCAGTCTTCAATTGGGTGCCTATCTCCTGGCTCCCATCACAGACCCTCTAGCCTCCTCATACAGATCTCGCAGGCCTCCACAGTGAGCTCCAGGCCTTTAAGATTTGACTGGACTGTCGGATCCCCAGTGTGGCCATGTAAAAATGCCCCAAGTGTGGCTGTAGAAGTGGCACTGTCTGTTCTGCACCAATGCATCTCCCCAGCCACCCTCTGAGAAGTCACACATTCCTAGTGGAGCAAGTATGAAGCCTCTGGCTTCCTGGATGAGGCTCCCATGCTTAAGAATGTCCACCCACTGCCTGTTCAAAAGAAACTCCTCAATTTCCCAGTGTTGCTTTCCTCCTTCAGGATTTTTCCAGAAATATTATTGAATTAGGCAATGCTGAGAAAAGTAAAAATTTTCAGTTCCATCTCCTTTGCTTTAGTTCATGCTTGTCCTTCCCAAGCATCTGTGCACAGAACACACAGCAAACCCTCTGCCTCCAATGTGAAGTTCCTGAGCCTTGGCTGACATGACCCACTTCTCTCCTGCGGTCCCAACTCACAGTCTCTGCCTCTTCTCAGGACCCACTGAACACTGGGGAAAGAGAAGAAAAGGAAGGGAAGTAGAAGGGGAAGAAGGGAGAGAGGGAGGGAAAATCTCACCACATTAATTAAGCACAGGCCAATTGTTCAGCAGTTTTCATAACGCATAGATAAAATATCTGAGATCAATACCACACGCTGTTACAGTTTGGACCAGAAATATCCCCAAAGGTTCAGGGGTCTGGAGGACAGGCTTTCAAAGGTGAACGGATTGTGCACTGCTCATCTTCTTAGCAGACTGCTACACTGATGGCTCCCAGCGGAGTGTGCAGTTCGAAGCCAGGGCCTGGGGCTGGAGCAAGCGGGTCGCTAGGGATGTGATCTGGAAGTACATCACGTTTTCTATCTAGATGTCCCCCAAGAACCTCGTGGGCCCTTTGGCAGGGCTTTTTTTGTTTGTTTGTTTTTTGTTTTTTTTTCTGGTACTGGGGATCGAACTCATGACCTCACACTTGCCAGGCAGGCGCTATGCCACTGGGCTAAATCCCCAGCCCCGGCAGGGCTTTTAGAAGATAGCTACACCATGGGGGCTGACAGCTGGCCTGCATTGGGAGGTGGGCTCTGGACAGAGGGTGGCTCTCAGGGGCATACCTGGCTGGGAAGAGTTTACTCACCCCATCCCCAGCTCCTCTCTTCACTCCACCTGCTGTCCACCAGGCCTGAGTAACTCTGCTCGGCCAGGGCTTCCTGCCAGGCCACCCTGCCTCAGTGCTAGTCAACCATGGACTCAGGCTCTAAACTGAGCCAGTGTAAACCTCTCCTCTCTGAAGCTGATGCTGTGGGGCAGTGTGTCTCAGCAAAAGGAAGATGACTAAGAGAGAGGGTGTCTGCCTTTGTCTCAACCCTTCCTCTTTCTCTGGCTCTTCCAGACTCTGCTCCAGCCACCATGGAAGGCTGCTTCCCTCCCGGGTGCTCTCTGTGGTGCTTCTGCCTTGGCACCAGCCAGCCACGGGCTGCAAGCTCTGAACTGGTGAGCCAAAGTAAGTCCTCTCCCCCTGGGCTGTGTACCTCAGGTGTTTGGTCCCAGCTGACTGATGTGCAATCGATAATGAGGCACTGTGTGCTGAGCATTCACCACCCAGGACCAGGGACTTTCTGGTCTGTCTACTCACACTGTAACCCTGCACAGTGCCCTGTAGTGTGTACTTGATTCTCCCTCCTTCCCTGGTGAGGAAACTGAGAGCCATGAAAAGTAAACTAGGGCCCAAGGTTACAAGGCCATACACTAATTCTGATGATGTCTTTGTACACATTTAAGAAAGAGAGTAATAGTTAATTTTATGTGTCAACTTGACTGAGTTAAGGGTTACCCACATAGCTGGTAAACCACTATCAGGCTGTGCTTGTGATGTCTTTCCAGACACAAGCCTTGCCGATGTCGGTGAGCACTGTCCAATCCACGGAGGATTCAGACAGAACCTAGGGTAGAGGAAAGACAAATTCTCTCTCCCTTCTTGAGCGAGGACAGCTATCATCTACTGCCCCTGGAAGGTGCAGAGAACCTGATTCTCTGATTTTTTAAACTCTGAGAATTACACCAGCACCCTTCAAGTCCAGTCCTCAAGCCAGCAGCCTCAGACTAGCAGTGATAGCATCAGTCCCCTGGTCCTCCAGCCTCAGTCACATGGAATTACACTGATGGCTTTTCTGCATCTCTAACCTGTTATCCTACATATCTGGGGACTTCTTGGCTCCATTATTGCATGAACCAATTTATATTTTTTAAAAAACCTCTCTTTGTCCCTGTCTCTCCCCGTCCCTTCCTTCCCCTCATGAGATTTTGGTTAGTTTTCAAAATTATAAACTAACCTCAACTTCGAGGTAGCTTTCTTTCCCATTTGAAAGGGCTAAGCTGTGAAGACCCTGGAGCTCACCGCGAAGCTTTGCAGCGCGGTCTTTCACTCCTCTTGGACTTCCTCGGAGCTGAGCAGGTCGGGAACAATTGGGGCCATGTCCCTGAGAGCCAACGGGGATGCTCCAAGTCCAAGGGTCTGGAAGGGTCTGGAGCATGCAGAGGGATGGAGGTTGTAGGAGGGTCTGAGAATCGAGTGAGGCTCACACATCTGGAGTCTACCTCATGGTGTGCCTCGTTAATTTTGGGGATTTGGACCCCTTCCCCCTGTCTTGGTTACTTTTTTCTCGTTGCTGGTACAAAATACCTGACGCCCAAAATTAAGGAAGGAAAGGTTTATTTCGCTTACAGTTTGTGGAGGTTTCAGTCCGTACTTGGCAGATTACAAGGAAGACTGGCACATGGCAGAGAGCTACGGCTCATGGCGGCAAAACACAGCAAAGCAACAACCACACACCAGGGTGGAATCGGGGAGGAATGGCCTCAAGCACTCTTTTCCTCTCCCTTACATACGCAAACTATCCACCCCAGGGCGGGTGAAGCTCTCACACCCATAATCAAACTCTAAAAGCCTGCCCCATGGCCGTATGAGGCTTTGAGGGGACACACAGACATAAACCATAACATCCCCAGAGGTTTGACTTAGGACAACTGGGAAAGTCAGTGTACACTGAAGCCTGGGTGGCAGATGACCATGCTGTGGCCACGGCCAGTGTCAGAGTTT
This sequence comes from Chinchilla lanigera, assembly GCF_000276665.1. NCBI lineage: Eukaryota > Metazoa > Chordata > Mammalia > Rodentia > Chinchillidae > Chinchilla > Chinchilla lanigera. The sequence goes on along the minus strand of NW_004955540.1, from coordinate 720,782 downwards.
TGGTCCCAGCAAGGTGAGCTGCCACTGGAAGACAGGGGTGGTGGGCTCTGTGCAGGGCGCAGGAGAGAAGGGGGAGAGGCAGGCGCTGGGAGCATGGGCTGTTCGCTGCCCAGTCCCCTTGGGACTGGCACAGAGGACCTTTCGGTCCAAACCCTTGACCCAACATCTCCGGGTCAGGCAACCGAGCCAAAGGAGAGTCTACAGCTGTTTTCGGACGAAGGCCACGCGTCTCCAGCCATGTCCATTGCATTTAGGAAATGTGTGCTGAGCACATGGAAACACTCCGCATTTAAAGGCTTGCGTTTTTTCCAGCTAAGAGCATAAGCTCCACATCACTGAGGTCTGAGTTCAAATTCCAGAAAGGCGCCCAAGGGGTGCGCCCCTAACTTCTCCCACAACTTGAACTCGCCCAGGCCGTGCAGGTGGCTGCTTTTCCTTCGGACCCTGTCATCCAAGCAGCAATTGCGTTTCCACGAAGCCTTGTTTTACTTTGGCCTCGACCTATGCTCTGGTTTTTATTTTAATAATGTACTTAAGTGGTCATTTTTCTAAATAAGCAGAATTTTTAAAATAACAGACCTACCCTAGGACTGAGGCCAAAGGGTTTTCTGGGGAGCAGAGTGCGCGGGAATTCCCAGGGCAGGGTTGGCCGCGCTGGAGGCCGGGACTCGGGGGAGACTCGGCGCGGCTCTCGGGGAGGCGGCGCCGGAGCCCCGCGCGAGGGGTCTGGCGGGTGTGCACCGGGCGGCGTTCCGACCGCCGGGAG
>NW_004955540.1:718056-719726 GCF_000276665.1 Chinchilla lanigera | reverse complement strand
GGGCCTGGGCTGGGCAGTCCCGCGGTGCCCCTGTGGCGCTGGCCGGAAGAGCCGCCAGGCCCGGGCTTGCGGGGAGGGCTCGTGGCGGGCCGCCTCCTTCCTCTGCCCGCTGAGCGGGACGCCCGCAGCGGTGTGCGGGATCCTGCCGGAGTCGGCCCCTGCCGCGCCTTGCGACCCAGGCTCGGAGATGCACCCGCAGAGGGCGCGTGTCCCCCCAGGGCCCGCCGGCCCTGCCCAGTGCGGGAAGCCCGCTGATCGGACGCAGAGCCCACCCGCGGGCAGTCCGTCCTTTGCGGGCACCGGGCTGCAGCCGGCTCGGAGCTGAGCCTCACGTGCGCCTTGTCCCCACGACGTCTGTCTCGGGTGGTGACGCTTGCTTTAAAGCCTGCATTGCTAGTGTACAGCTAAGTCAGCTTGGAGTACTTGTCATGGTATAGTTTTCATGTGTTTACTTACAGCCTCTCTGGGTGCTGGTATTTAAGGCATATTTCTTGCCGGAAAGTTTAAATATCATCCTTTTTGTTTTGTAAAATAATTATTTCGTTCATTTTTACTTTATATATTCAGTGATGCAGTCTTACTGGCTTTATGTCTTCTTTGTTCTCTTCCCTTTTTTTTCTTGAATTATCTAATAATATTGGAAAGAATTAAAGGTGTAATTCAGTGTTAGAATACTTGTCTAGTATGTACCAACCCTAGGTTTGATCTCTACCGCTAAAAAACAAAACAAAACAAAAAAACTATTTCATTTAATATAAAAGGAAAGTAGTTTTGTTGCTGTGTTCTTATGTAGAAATCTACTCTTGCTTATATTTTGTTATTTTGGAAGCAGTCTTTTTAAATACAATGTATTCCCACCACGATGCAGTGTTTATCCACTTCCAACTTCATTAGCTCACTATTTATTCAGTAATAATACCTTAGGCGTGGTAAATGGACTCTTTTTTTAGTCCACCTCAAATTAGTACTTTTACCAATTCTCACACAAATGAAAACCCTGAGAATATTTTAGTTCTTGGATCGTCATTCTTGTTCCTGTCCTTTTTTGCTATTTTTGCCACATATTTAAGTTCTGCATATATTTTAGACACAAGTCACACATACGGTTTTAAATGCCAACATTTATTTAAATTTACTCACTTTTTTCTTTTAATATATTTTTATTTGCAATTGACACAGTGATTGTATATAATTGACACAGTAATTGTATATAATTATAGGGTGCAAAGTTGTGTTTCAGTACATGTTTACAATGTGTAATGACCAAATCAGAGTAATTGGTATATTTATCACCTCATACATAGTTCATCTCTGTGTTGTGAACACCCAAAATCCATTCTATGAGTTGTATTAAAATATTCTATTAATTATTATAAACCATAGTTATTGTACTGATTTTTATAAAACACTTAGAAAGACTTTGATTCTAAATATAAAAGGTCAGATTCATTTCTTCTAGATTATATCTTCCATACTTTTTGAAGATTTGCATTTATGAAACAAATTATTATTTCCTATGAATACAAATATCTTTTTTATTTTAAAAATAAAAGCAGGAAAACATTAACAGACAGACAATATTTTACAAAATAGCAAAAGAACAGTACAGACAATACAGAGTTACAAACAAAGTGGTAGGGAATTAACAATGCTTGTTGTATTACATATTG